>NC_092037.1:73361342-73661342 GCF_003086295.3 Arachis hypogaea
CGACTTGGACAGGGCTCACCCAGGGGCTGTCAGAAATAGGATAAATAATCCCAGCCTCTAGTAATTTAGTGACCTCTTTCTGCACCACTTCTTTCATGGCTGGATTCAGCCGCCTTTGTGGTTGAACCACTGGCTTGGCGTCATCCTCCAGTAAGATCTTGTGCATGCATCTGGCTGGGCTAATGCCCTTAAGATCACTGATGGACCACCCAAGAGCTGTCTTGTGTGTCCTTAACACTTGAATTAGTGCTTCCTCTTCCTGTGGCTCTAAGGTAGAGCTTATAATTACAGGATAGGTATCACCTTCTCCCAGAAATGCATATTTCAGGGATGGTGGTAATGGTTTGAGTTCGGGTTTTGGAGGTTTCTCCTCTTCTTGAGGGATTTTCAGAGGTTCTATTATCTTCTCTGATTCCTCCAAATCAGGCTGAACATCTTTAAAGATGTCCTCTAGCTCTGATTCGAGACTCTCAGCCATATTGACCTCTCTTACCAGAGAGTCAATAATATCAACACTCATGCAGTCATTTGGGGTGTCTGGATGTTGCATGGCTTTGACAACATTCAACTTAAACTCCTCCTCATTGACTCTCAAGGTTACTTCCCCTTTTTGGACATCAATGAGGGTTCGGCCAGTTGCTAGGAAAGGTCTTCCTAGAACGAGAGTTGCACTCTTGTGCTCCTCCATTTCCAGTACCACAAAGTCAGTAGGGAAGGCGAATGGCCCAACCTTGACAATCATGTCTTCAATCACTCCTGATGGGTATTTAATGGAGCCATCAGCAAGTTGAAGACATATCCTGGTTGGTTTGATTTCTTCAGTTAAACCAAGCTTTCTGATAGTAGATGCAGGTATTAGGTTGATACTTGCCCCAAGATCACATAAAGCTTGCTTGGCACAAGTACCCTCTAATGTGCATGGTATCATAAAGCTCCCAGGATCTTTAAGCTTCTCAGGTAAGCTTTTCAGAATGACTGCACTGCATTCTTCAGTGAGGTAAACTTTTTCAGTTTCCCTCCAATCCTTCTTATGACTTAAGATCTCTTTCATGAACTTAGCATAAGAGGGTATTTGCTCAAGTGCTTCTGCAAACGGAATCTTTATTTCAAGAGTCCTGAGATAGTCTGCAAAGCGGGCAAATTGCTTATCCCGTTCCGCTTGGCGGAGTTTTTGAGGATAAGGCATTTTGGCTTTGTATTCCTCAACCTTAGTTGCTGCAGGTTTATTACCTACAGAAGTGGGTTGGGAAGCCTTTTTAGAAGGGTTGTCATCAGCACTTGTATGTGACTGATCCCCCACTGGCATTTGGATGCCAGGGGTGGAGGCTGGAGTGGCGTTAGACGCCATCTCCCCCTTTGTTACTGGCGTCTGAACGCCAGAACCATGCTCCCTTTGGGCGTTCAACGCCGGATTCATGCTTGTTTCTGGCGTTGAACGCCAGGAATGAGCATAGGCTGGGCGTTCAGCGCCAGCATTATTCCTCTCTGGGCTCTGATTGTCCTCAGAGGGATTTTGAGTAGCCATTTGTTCATTTCTTGGCTTCCTGCTGCTTTGAAGTGAGATATTTAATGTTTTCCCACTTCTTAGTTGAACTGCTTGGCATTCTTCTGCTATTTGTTTTGACAGTTGCTTTTCTGTTTGCCTTAACTGTACTTCCATATTCCTGTTAGCCATTCTTGTTTCCTGTAGTATTTCCTTGAATTCGGCTAGCTGTTGAGTTAGAAAGTCTAATTGCTGATTGAATTCATTAGCCTGATCTACAGGACTGAGTTCAGCAGTTACTGTTTTAGCTTCTTCTTTCATGGAAGATTCACTACTTAGGTACAGATGCTGATTTCTGGCAACTGTATCAATGAGCTCTTGAGCTTCTTCAATTGTTTTTCTCATATGTATAGATCCACCAGCTGAGTGGTCTAGAGAAATCTGAGCTTTTTCTGTAAGCCCATAGTAGAAGATGTCTAATTGCACCCACTCTGAAAACATTTCAAAGGGGCATTTTCTTAGCATCTCTCTGTATCTCTCCCAAGCATCATAAAGGGATTCATTATCTCCTTGTTTGAAGCCTTGTATGCTTAGCCTTAGCTGTGTCATCCGTTTTGGAGGGAAATAGTGATTCAGGAATTTTTCTGACAGCTGTTTCCATGTTTTTATGCTGTTCTTAGGCTGGTTATTTAACCACCTCTTAGCTTGATCTTTTACAGCAAATGGAAACAGTAATAATCTGTAGACATCCTGATCCACTTCTTTATCATGTACTGTGTCAGCAATTTGTAAAAATTGTGCCAGAAATTCTGTAGGTTCTTCCTGTGGAAGACCGGAATACTGGCAGCTTTGCTGCACCATGATAATGAGCTGAGGATTCAACTCAAAGCTACTAACTCCAATGGAGGAGATACAGATACTACTCCCATATGAAGCAGTAGTGGGGTTAGCATATGACCCCAGAGTCCTCCTGGACTGTTCATTCCCCCTTAATTCCATGATGGAATAAAAGAGATGGTATGTATGTTGATATTATTTATTTTATAAAAATTAATTTTTATAAAATAAAATAAAAAACGAAACAAATAAAAGAAATTGAAAATATTTTGAAATTGAAATCTGAATTTTTATATAAAATTTTCGAAAAAAATAGTTTAAAATTAGTTAGGAAGGATATTTTTTTGAATTTTGAACATTTTTTGATGAAAGAGAAAAACACACAAAAGACACAAGACTTAAAATTTTTAGATCCAATGCTCCTTATTTTCGAAAATTTTGGAGGGAAAACACCAAGGAACACCAAACTTAAAAATTTTAAGATCAAAACGCAATAAAGACTCAAGAACACCAAGAACAAAATAAAGAACACCAAACTTAAAATTTTTAGAAAACCAACATAAATTTTCAAAAATTATGAAAAGATTAACAAGAAAACACTAAACTTAAAGTTTGGCACAAGATTAAATCAAGAAAAATTATTTTTGAAAAAGATTTTAAAGAAGATACCCAATTATCAAGAACAACTACTAAAGCTCCAGCAAAATGGGCAGCAACTTCAATGTTGATTTTAAAAATTTTCAAGTGCACACAAAATATGCAATTAACACCAAACTTAGAACAGGACACTAAACTTACGAAAAAAATTAAAAATTGATAAAGAAAAATAATAATTTTTTTGAAATTTTTTTTTTGAAAAGAAATGATCCTATCAGAATTTAATGACTCTATAATAACAGAAATAAATTATTCCTAATCTAAGAAATAAAATATGCCTTCAATTGTTCAAACTCAATAATCCCCGGCAACGGCGCCAAAAACTTGGTGCACGAATTTGTAATCCGTACAACTAACCAGCAAGTGCACTGGGTCGTCCAAGTAATACCTTACGTGAGTAAGGGTCAATCCCACGGAGATTATTGGTTTGAAGAAATCTATGTTTATTTTATTAATCTTAGTCAGGATGCCAATAAGATTAATTGGATTTAATGATAAGAAGTCAAAGTATTTGGAATAAGGAATTGTTACTTTATTAATGGAGAATATGTTGGAGTTTTGGAGATGCTTTGTCCTCTGAATCTCAACTTTTCCTTGAAATCCTTTTCCCACACGCAAGGTCCCTTCCATGGCAAGCTCTATGTAGGGTGTCACCGTTGTCAATGGCTACTTCCCATCCTCTCAGTGAAAACATTCCTATGCTCTGTCACAGCACGGCTAATCATCTGTCGGTTCTCAATCAGGTTGGAATAGAATCCATTGATTCTTTTGCATCTGTCACTAACGCCCAGCCTTCAGGAGTTTGGAGCTCATCACAGTCATTCAATCCCAGAATCCTACTCGGAATACCACAGACAAGGTTTAGACTTTCCGGATTCTCATGAATGCCGCCATCAATCCAGCTTATACCACGAAGATTCTGATTAAGGAATCTAAGAGATACTCATTCAATCTGATGTAGAACGGAGGTGGTTGTCAGGTACACGTTCATGGATCGAGGAAGGTGATGAGTGTCACGGATCATCACCTTCTTCATAATTAAGCGCGAATGAACATCTTAGATAAGAACAAGCGTGTTTGAATGGAAAACAAAAGTAATTGTATTAATTCATCGAGACGCTGCAGAGCTCCTCACCCCCCAACAATGGAGTTTAGAGACTCATGCCGTCAAAAAGTATGTAATTCAGATCTGAAAATGTCATGAGGTACAAGATAAGTCTCTAAAAGTTGTTTAAATAGTAAACTAGTAACCTAGGTTTACAGAATATGAGTAAACTAAGATAATTGGTGCAGAAATCCACTTCTGGGGCCCACTTGGTGTGTGCTGGGGCTGAGACTAAAGCTATCCACGAGTTGAGGCCTTTCTTGGAGTTGAACTCCAAGTTATAACGTGTTTTGGGCGTTCAACTCCGGATCATGACGTTTTTCTGGCGTTTAACTCCAGACAGCAGCATGTACTTGGCGTTCAACACCAAGTTACGTCGTCTATCTTCGCGCAAAGTATGGACTATTATATATTGCTGGAAAGCCCTGGATGTCTACTTTCCAACGCCGTTGAGAGCGCGCCAATTAAACTCCTGTAGCTCCAAAATATCCATTCCGAGTGCAGGGAGGTCAGGATCCAACAGCATCAGCAGTCCTTTTTCAGCCTAACTCAGATTTTTGCTCAGCTCCCTCAATTTCAGCCAGAAAATACCTGAAATCACAGAAAAACACACAAACTCATAGTAAAGTCCAGAAATATGATTTTTGCCTAAAAACTAATAATATTCTACTAAAAACTAGTTAAAACATACTAAAATCTACATGAAATTACCCCCAAAAAGCGTATAAAATATCCGCTCATCAATACACACTCAAGATTGGAAAATTAGCCAGTAACAAATATTTAAAAATGAGATATTTTTCATCTTCTCTTACTAAAATAATTTCAGATGGTTTTCAAACTTGCAACCCAAATCAATTCATAATTGGGTACAATTGAAAAGGAGTTTTCATAATCAATTCTTTTAGGAAGAAATTAAAAGTAACCCTATCAGATTTGTTTACAATTAAAAGAGAGAAGGCATAATTGATTGATGATTATCTCACCCGCTTCAAGTATACGAGGAACAAGTGTTTCACTCTCATTCCTGAGCCAGAAGTGGTTATAATGACCATCAATGGTCTTGACTTTAATATTCATAAAAAATTGGTCAATTAACTATTCCTCAACCTGGCTTAGTTAACTGATAAGGTTCAGTAGATCAAAAATTTTAATAAAGGAAAAAAGGAGCATGAGTCAAGCAAAAAGAAAAATTTCTTTGACAAAAGGTAGCTTTTGTCGATTGTATAAAGAAGATTCAAATAATAAAACTGCTTTTGTAGCTGAATTAAAGGATAGACCTTTTTATGTGTGTCAAAAGCAACATTGTTGTGTGTCCTCGATGCAGTGTGTTGTTCAACGCTCGGCTGCTAAGGCGTTCGAATCTTATAAGAAAGGCAAAGTGCGAGTTTACCAAGAAAAAACTAAGGCAAGATAAATTGAAACAAGTTGATAAAGCCAAAAATTAAGAAATGGGAACCACTCCTGTAAAGCAACAAATGTGCACTGTGGTGATGGTCAAAAGAAAATTCTAACGGGTATTGACTAAGACTAGAAATCCACCTGTTAATGTTTTTAATAATAAGTGGGTTTAAAATAATATCCCAAATTACTCTAGGAATTATAATTTCCAAACCCTAGAGCTGGTTATGAAAATTAGCTTGGAGGTTACAATAGAGGAGGTGCTTGTCCTTATGGAGATGAAAATAAAAGATGAGATAGTTGAAGTCATTTTCGATGAAATTTTAGTAGAGCTCCTTTCATTCTAAGATTTGTAGTTAGAGCATAAGGGACATATATTGAAAAAGAAATACCATATCCAAAGTAAAATATCACCTAAGAGAAAGTTAAACGAAGAAGTGAAGTTTTGTTGACAAAGAGTAAGGGACAGGAAAGTCCTGTAGATCAACCAAAAAAAGCAGAATCTATCAATAAGGTGTTGAATGACAAGACTAAGAATGACAAAGTGACTCCACTTTCATAGATAACTTGGATATTATGTTTGGAGAGACTGGATTTGGTTATTTGGCAACCATGTCATTACTCCCTTTCGATTTCCAAGGAGATCTTGAGAATTCCTAGGGATGCCTAGAGGAAAATTGTGATGATATTATTTGGTGGACGAAATTGTGATAAAAGAGTTCTAGGCACTGTTAGAGAAGCTCACAACTCCGTTCAACTTAACCAACAAGTGTACTGGGTCATCCAAGTAATACCTTACGTGAGTAAGGGTCGATCCCACAGAGATTGTTGGTATGAAGCAAGCTATGGTCACCTTGTAAATCTCAGTTAGGCAGATTAATTGGTTATAGGTTTCGAAAATTAATAATAAATGGAAAATAAAAAGGGGTAGAAATACTTATGTAAATCAATAGTGGAAATTTCAGATAGGCGCATGGAGATGCTGTGCTCCTCTTGAATCTCTACTTTCTTATTACATTCATCCAATCCTTCTTACTCCTTTCCATGGCAAGCTGTATGTAGGGCATCACCATCATCAATGGCTACTTTTAATCCTCTCGGGAAAATGGTCCTATGCGCTGTCACTACACGGCTAATCGTCTGGAGGCATCACCCTTGACAATGGCTACATCCCATCCTCTCAGTGAAAATGGTCCAGATGCTCTGTCACAGCACGGCTAATCATCTGTCGGTTCTCAATCAGGTTGGAATAGAATCCCTTGATTCTTTTGCGTTTGTCATCACGCCCAGCCTTCAGGAGTTTGAAGCTCGTCACAATCATTCAATACCGGGATCCTACTCGAAATACCACAGACAAGGTTAGACTTTCCGGATTCCCATGAATGCCGCCATCTATAGGTTAGACAAGGTTAGACTTTCCGGAAATCTAAGAGATATGCGCCCGGCCTAGAGTAGAACGAAAGTGGTTGTCAATCACGCGCGTTCATAGGTGAGAATGATGATGAGTGTCACGGATCATCACATTCATCAAAGTGTTGTGCAACGTATATCTTGGAATAAGAATAAAAGAGAATTGAATAGAAAATAATAGTGATTGTATTGAAACTTGAGGTACAGCAGAGCTCCACATCCTTAATATATGGTGTGTAGAAACTCCACCGTTGAAAATACATAAGTGAAAGGTTCAGGCATGGCCGAATGGCCAGCCCCCTAAAACATGATCAATAGCCTCCTAAGATGAAGAATAAAACAAAACTGAGACCAAAGATGTCTAATACAATAGTAAATTAACCTATTTATACTAGACTAGCTATTAGGGTTTACATGAGTAAGTAGTTGATGCATAAATCCACTTCCGGGGCCCACTTGGTGTATGTTTGGGCTGAGCTTGGTCTATCCACGAACTGAGGCTTTTATTGAAGTTGAACTCCAAGTTATAACGTGTTTTGGGCGTTCAACTCCGGATCATGACGTGTTTCTGGCGTTTAACTCCAGACAGCAGCATGTACTTGGCGTTCAATGCCAATTTACGTCATCAATTTCCGAATAAAGTATAGACTATTATATACTGCTGGAAAGCTCTGGATGTTTACTTTCCAACGCTGTTGAGAGCGCGCCATTTGGAGTTCTGTAGCTCCAGAAAATCTATTTCGAGTGCAGGGAGGTCAGATTCCAACAGCATCAGCAGTCCTTTTGTCAGCCTTTTTCAGAGTTTTGCTCAAGTCCCTCAATTTCAGCCAGAAATTACCTGAAATTAGAAAAAAACACACAAACTCATAGTAAAGTCCAGAAATGTGAATTTAACATAAAAACTAATGAAAACACCCCTAAAAGTAGCTTGAACTTACTAAAAACTACCTAAAAACAATGTCAAAAAGCGTATAAATTATCCGCTCATCATTATTCCAGGAGATGAGTGCAGGTTTGTCGAAAATGGACTCTTTAAGGAAGGTTTGTTTAAGAGACAAGATGAAATCTCCAAGGGCACCTTCGACCTTTGCATATAAAAGCCAAAGTAAAAGGCTTGGTGACCAATACGATCTTGGTGGATGAAGGAGCTAATCAACTTGCTTCCAAAAAGTATGCTCCCATTGTTTCAAAAGATAGTTGACCATTTGATCAAAACCAACTTGACTATCCTGCACTTGAAAAAATGCGCTGAGTATCGTCAGCTTTACCCACGAATTTAGCAAAGGATTTGTTTATAGGATTCGTCATGCCAAATAATTACCGGCGGATAGCCTCTTCTGACGATAAAGTCGTTGGTAATATTTGGCAGGAAAATAAGGCAAATAGACGCCAAATATAGTGTTGGATTTACCATCGAAAAAATTCGACGGTAGACACATTTAATGAAACACTGCATTTTGGTGAACTCACCGCATTACTGTTGGAGTTATCTGTTGGTAAATCCAACGCTAATCGTGCCCTAAATTCGAAATGCGAACCATCTCGCCCTTCATTTTGAAATCTACTCTCTCTATCTACCTTCTCTTCCCCGTCTCTCTCTACACCTTTCCTCTTGCTGCCATTGTGTCAACACCGCCGCCACATATGCCTCCTGTCACCGCCTCCCTCCTCTCCTTGCACTAACCCATCTCCGCGACAGAGAGTTGCTGGAGCCACGCCTTTGCCCGTGAAAAAATTGCACTCCTTATTGCCTGCTATGCCACCGGTTACCTCCTCCATTTCAAGTAAGTTGGCCTTTCTACCATTAATGTTTCTGTTTTGTTGTTTAATTGGTTTTAATATATGTTTTAAAAACAAATTGAACAATGTTCTGTCAATTTGAGGTTTAGAAATTAAATTATGTTACTGTGAAATTGGGGTTTAGAATTTGCATATTCCTTCATACATTGGATTTATATACATGTCACATCTTATTGTGCTTGATTATGTTAACTTGACTATAATTAAGAATAAATAATTGAATCTAATTCATACTTAAAGTTTTGCATATTGGTTTTGCATTGGATTTATATATGCATGTCACATCTTATTGTGCTTGATTATGTTAATTTGAATCTAATTAAGAATAAATAGTTGAATCTAATTCATACTTAAAGTTTTGTATATTACTTTTTCATTGGATTTTTATGCATATCACATCTTATTATGCTTGATATTGTTAACTTGGATCTAATTAAGAATAAATAATTCAATCTATTTCATACTTAAAGTTTTGCATATTTTTTTTGCATTGGATTTATATATATGTTGTATCTTAGTGTGCTTGACTATGTTAACTTGACTCTAATTAAGAATAAATAGTTGAATTTAATTCATACTTAAAGTTTTGTATATTAATTTTACATTAGATTTATATACATGTCACATCTTATTGTGCTTAATTATGTTAACTTGACTCTAATTAAGAATAAATAGTTGAATCTAATTCATATTTAAAGTTTTGCATTCAATTTATTTGCATGTCATATCATATTATGCTTGATTATGTTAACTTGAAAACTGATTAAGAATAAATAGTTCAATCTATTTCATACTTAAAGTTTTGCATATTATTTTTGCCTTTGATTTACATACATGTTGTATCTTATTGTGGTTGATTATGTTAACTTGACTTTAATTAAGAATAAATAGTTGAATCTAGTTCATACTTAAAGTTTTGCATATTGCTTTTACATTGAATTTTTATGCATGTCACATTTTATTGTGCTTGATTATGTTAACTTGAATCTAATTAAGAATAAATAGTTCAATCTATTTCCTACTTAAAGTTTTGCATATTATTTTTGTATTGGATTTATATATGTGTTGTATATTATTGTGCTTGATTATGTTAACCTGACTTTAATTAAGAATAAATAGTTGAATTTAATTCATACATGAAGTTTTATATATTGCTTTTGCATTGGATTTATATGCATGTCACATTTTATTGTGCTTAATTATGTTAACTGGAATCTAATTAAGAATAAATAGTTCAATCTAATTCATACTTAAAGTTTTGCATATTGCTTTTGCATTTAATTTATACATGTCACATCTTGTTGCTTTGGATTTGAATCATGAAGGCTCCTTATTTAGTTGAGTTTAATTCTTATGAAATTAATTGAGTGTTGACTGATGTTGTGGACTGGGATTGGTTGTATTTTTGGGAACCCAATGGTAGATATATGTCTAATTTTTTGGGAGGTTATGTCCAATTTTTTGGGGAGTTTTGTTGAATGATTTGTATAGTATATATACTGATTAATGTTAATAATATATTCTCTTTGCAAACATGACGACAGATAATAGAGGTAGAACAAGTGGGTCTTGTGGTCGTGGTCGAGAGAGGGTTTCCACTGAATCCCTCGACCTCTACCCTGACTACCCCGTCGATCACTGTGACATCATAGGCGGGTCCAGGAGACCAGTAGTTCATCATAGTCCTAAACCCAAACTACGTGCCTTCCAGCAGGATGCCTCTCCACCACTACTCATAATTTGGCTAAGGATTTAGCCCGATAGCATGCAAGCATGAGTACATACTATTTTTTAATATTAAGTTTATGTGTTTCTAAGTGTTTGTTAATCTTAGGTCCAATGGCATGTAAGTGTAAGTACATTCTATTTTTTAATCTTAAGTTTATGTGTTTCTATGTATTTGTTAATCTTAGATTTTTTCTCTGATAGGTTTGCACCAAACAACAATACTTGCACACAAAAGATCTATGAGGTAATTAAGTCAATGTACGACCACTCATGGCCTAGTTACATGAAGATCTCTGTTGAGACCAAAGACCGATGGTTTCAGAAGTGGGTGGTAAGAACCTAATAATGTTGAATTAATTAATTGTGTTTGAATTGTATTTTATTTTGACTAACTAATGTTGTTGAATCACTTCGTGTAGTTAAAATTCATATGGGATACAGAACATAATCTCATGATTAGGAAGATCCACGACCACTGCGCAATTAAACAACTTCAACATATGATGAGCGATGTTCATTACCACATAACGAGCTGGATTCGTCCATCTATTAAGAAAGAACTGGAGGCTTATTTTAGAAATGATAAGGGGGTTCAAGTGTCGCCGTCTGACGAATGTTGCTAATAGGGATTCGCCAAGGTCATTAAAGTATACGGGTGGGCGATCTTCATGAAGACAAAGAGCAGACTGGTAAGTAGTATGGTAATATTTGTTAATAATTACTTGAATTAGTTGTTTGTTGATTTATTTTATTGGTTGATATGAACATGTGTAGTCTAAGTCGTTGGATCGTGAGGCAACACTAGTGGAGACCTTTAAGTATACCCATATCTTGAAGGCCAACAAGGAGAGATTTGCTGATGAGTGGTCTGCGGCCCATTATGCGAGTTTTAATTAATTCTAAGTCTGAAATTTATTTGGTTTAAAGTCAATTAACTACTATCCTAATCACAATTGTGTGCCACAGGAGGATTACACGTAGAGATTGTAGGCCACGGCCTAGCAATCTCAACCGCTTAGTAGGAATGACGAAGTTGGCTCCGAGACTTCAATGGTAGATCCTGATAGGGTTTGGCGCGAGACTGCCTCTAAACCCCCACAAGAATTTTCGCTTCGGGTTGGAGTCGTTCTTCGCCAATGGCTTACGCTCCTCCGCATGGCAGATTTCTCTGTCTCTGCCTCTGCCACCAGCCCTGCCGACTCCCATGAAGTTGTCGACTTGAGGGAGGAGGTGCAGAAGCTGACACATGAGCCTTACCAACAAACGGAGCAGTCTGAGTAGAGGTACAACGACCTTCTTGTACGCATGGGAAGAGCTGTTGCCATCAGCTCGGACTTGACGGTGAAGTTGGAGTAGCTAGACCATCTCTGAGAGTAGATAGAGGTGTACAATGAGTAGATGTACACTGGAGGCAGTGGCGCTGGAGACAACGGCACTGTTGGTACTAGAGAAAACACTACTGGTGGGGCACCGACATCAGCACCTTTTCCGCCACCTCAGCAAGGGGAAGACGACGATGACGATTACTGAGATCTATAGGGTTTAGGAATTTAACTTTTTTATGTCTACTTCATTGTATTCTACTTCTGTGATATTTTATTATAGTCAGACTATTTATTTTTAATAAAATAATTTTTTTATTTCTGGTAATTTTGAATTTCTGTCCTAATTTTGTTAACAAGAGTTTTAATTTGACTACTAATTGTGGCTTAACTATGTTAAAAAAAACTACCATAGGATTTACTAGCAAATAAATCCAACGATAATTAGCAACTCAGTCTCAAAAAATTCATTAAAAAATCCAATGGAAAATCCGTCGGTAATGAGTGTCGGATGAAATAATTCGCCGGTAAATAGTTTTTGGCATCGTTTATACCGCCAACTTCAAAACAACGGTAAATTAATTACCAGCAAATTTATTTGATGAATCCAATGATAAATCCGATGGTACTCAGCATGACAGCATTTTTCTTGTAGTGATGGGTTTAGTGGCAAGTCGACCACAACCTTGAGGATGATCCAAATCACGGAGAAGGTGGAAAGTGTTAAATGGTCCACTATGTTTATTGTAGTACCCACCAAAATCACGTTTAACATGTTATTGGGTCGAGATTGAATCTATAGAGTATGCGCAATACGTTTATCCCTGCATTAAAAGTTGGTGCTTTGGGATGAAGATGGGAGGATTGAAGAAATAGAAGCTGACGAAAACCCTTACTATGTCGAACAAATGAATGTTAGCTTCGAGGAATATCATGCTTATATTTGACCACTAGAGATATATATGAGTAACTTTGATCCTACCCTTATCAAAGGTTGCTATGTTGGGCCCCATGACATGAAGCTGGTCCCGGAAGCCAAGGGAAGCTTGGCCAAAGTGTCCATTTAATGGACATGTCAAACCATTGGGCTTGACTCTCAGCCTATATGGCTGAGAGAAAGGAGTACACATTGGAGCGTGCACTAGATTATATATATGATCTCGATCTCTTAGGGTTTGAGAAGTCTTATTTGTTTTTGGAAGATTTGTATAACAAAAAATTGAAGTACAAGATCCACTTGAAGAAGTCAAAATTGGTGGAGAAGGACAGGTCACATATGTTAGTCAGTTGTTAAATCCTTCTCTTAAGGATAAAGTGATTGATGTGTTGGAAAAGTACCAAGACTATTTTGTGTGGGATCTGGGATGCCTAGTTTGAAGAGGACTCTTGTTGAGCATAAGCTTCCTTTTATGGCTAATGTATGACTTGTTAAACAAGCCCGTCGATGCTTTGCACCCGAAATCATGGTTAAGATTAAAGAAGAAGTCGCGAGATTAGTTAAAGCAGGGTTCATACGAACTACTAGATATGTCAATTGGATCTTTAATATTCTTGTTATTAAGGAAAATGGAAAACTAAGAGTCTGTATTAATTTAACGGGTCCGAAAAAGGCCACTCCAAACGATGAGTATCACATGCCAATAGCAGAGATGTTGATCGACTCTGCATCGCGAAGCAAACTTTTGAGATTCATGGATGAATACACTACAAGAAACACGCTGAGTATCATCGGACTTACCGTTGGATTTAGCGTCACAGAGTAGCCGCAGCTTTACCAACAGATTTACCGACAGGTTAGGCATCAAATTCATCAAGTCAAATTATTTCTGGCAGATTTACGATTTTGACGGTAAAATTGCCGGTAATAATTTGAGGGAAAACAAAAAAAAATTGGCGCGTTCTTTAGGGTCGAATTTACTGGCAAAAAAATCCAACGATAAACCCACTTAGTGAAACATTTCATTTTGGTGACCAGCAATACGTAATCGTCAAATTTTTCTAACGATAACTGTGCAGTAAATTTGAAGTGCGAATCCTCTTCCTCTCTTTCGAATTTCTCTCTCTTTCTAACCCTCTTGCATCCCACACTCTCTCTACCCCTCTCATCTCCCCAGCAGCCCCCTCCTTTCCGGGAGCCATTCCTCATCATTTTCACTGTCACTGCTGTAGCTATCGGATTTTGAATGAGTTGCTATTGCTGCTGGCACCACTGCCACCGTTGCTATTTTTGCCACCGTCTACATTGCTGCTTCTGCCGCTTCTTCTTCTCAGCTCTAGTGCTCTTGTTCAGGTAATACTTCTGGACTTAGGGTTTTCTGAAATTCTGATTTGTTGATATAATTTATAAGGTTTACTTACTATTTTAAGACTCCTGATTATTATTGATTACTTAGTTCTGAACTTGTTTTGAACTTAGAATATTCTAAAATTCTGAAATTAAGATACTGAACTTGTTTAGTTTCAATTTTAATTAGAACATGTTCTAATGTGTGTTCCTTATTTAGTTTTGAACTTAGAGTATTGAACTTGTTTTGAACTTATGATTTTCTAAAATTATGAACTTAGGGTACTGAATATTTGTAGTTTCAATTTTAATTAGAACATGTTTTGATTTCTATTCCTTATTTAATTCTGAACTTAGGGTACTGAACTTATTTTGAACTTAGAGTTTTCTAAAATTCTGAACTTATGGTATTGAACTCGTTTAGTTTCAATTTCAATTAGAATATATTCTGATTTCTGTTTCTTATTTAATTCTGAATTTAGAGTACTGAACTTATTTTTAACTTAGGATTTTCTAAAATTTTGAACTTAGGATCCTAAACTTGTTTAGTTTCAATTTTCATTAAAACATATTTTGATTATTGTTAATTTGTTCTGAACTAGTTATTATAATTTATAAGGTTGATTTGTTGATCTGAATTTTTTATTGTTGTTGATTTTAATTATTGCTTATTTGTTCTCTTTGTTTGGTTTTGATTAAAACTCCGATAATAATAAACATTAATTTTCAATATGTTTTAAGAGTGAAAATGATAGCAAATTAAAAAAAATCAAATATGAGATCATTTTAAATTACTTATGGATGACTTTTTATTTGTACACGGACAAAATTATACACGCAGTAATATATATTACTAAATGTTTGTGAAGTTGGAATGTGAACTACTTACCTCTTTTGATTTATTTGATTTCAACAGATAATGTATTTCTTTAGCTAAGTTTAACATAGTTTATTTTGATTGTGCATTTTGAATGATGTTGTGAATATGTTTAGCACATTTTTAATTGGTATGTTCTTTGCAGACATGACAACAGGTAGAGGTATTGTGGATCAACCTAGTGGTCATGATCGTGGTCGTGGTTGTGGTAGAGGGAGGGCTTCTACTAGTACCCCTAGGAATTTTGGATCCTCTCCCTCTAATTCGACTACCCTGGTAACGTCACAAGTTGCAGGTGCATCGGAACATCCATTCATCATGGTACCTAACTCCAACTACGACCTGATGCAGTTTTTCAAACCGCAAACTATCGGCAATTGCACTAGATCGTATCAAGTAATACCACGGTGAGTGGGTTATCGTTCCCACAAGGATTAATAGATTAAACAAGTAATAGTTCAGTGATTATTCTAGTTAGACAAGTTGAATTGTGGATTTTGAGTCACAAATAGCATAAAAGACAATGAACTGAAAGAAGGAAAACAGTAAATGTGTGAGAAATTAATATGAGAAGAGAGTTAAGGCTTCGGAGATGTTTAGATTTTCAGATTAACAATTATTGTCATCTACCTTGATCATGCAAAGATTTAATTCATAGCAAATCGTAGGTGATTGAATTTCAATTCCTTGGCAATTCAATCTCTTTTAACCTAATTTATCGTCAATTACTTGATCCATTGATTGTGTTAAAAGATTAAGTTCGAACTCTGGTTTAAAGACCACACAATTCTTAAAAACCTAGAAATTATCCAATTATATGTCATGTATCACATTAAATCCAGATAATTGAAAAATTATGAGAAAATAGTTTCAAGCTTTAATTCTAATGATTTAACTTTTCCAAGATTTAAAGGGATTCAATTTAGATTAGGGTTATTTTCCAATATATTCTAATCCTTAGGATGAAGAACGAATCCAATTCTTGAATAGAAATCAATGCATTAATTAAAAGTAGAAGAACAATAGCATTAATCTATCAAAATAAACAGAACTCCTAATCTTAACAATAAAAATTTAGTTGTTTATGGTGCAGAGAAAATCCTAAAAGTGTAAAAAGTGTAAACTGAGAAATGCAAAAGAAGAGAGAGAGCCGAGTAACAAATCTATTCCCTTTTTATAGTTTTAATCCTAATTGATTCAAAAATTAAAGTAAAACCTAATAGTATCTCTTCTATTTATTTGTTTGAATTTAAATATAAAGGAATCACGTTGCTGACTTCAAGGAGAACATGGGAACCACTTGTATAATAGATACTCCAAGCACATACTTGGATCTCAACTATTGATGTTCAGAGCTTTGCAACTTAAACTCTTTTTCTTTTCATCAATATTTCTCTTTTTTTCTTGCTTTTTCTTTTCTCTCTTTTCTCTTTTTTATTCTTGGAAAAGGCATGTAGCTAACCTGAAAAAATGTTAACAAAATAAACATGTTTAAGAAAGAAGATATTACATCAAAGTAAATAGCTTACCAGAGGAGAGGTAGTTGAAGCCTGAGAGACAACTGTGGATGGTGCACTTGAATTTGGAGTAGAAGAAGGATGAATGCTAGCCATCTGAGTAGCTTTAGGTGCAAGTTTTTTTTACCTATACATCCACATTGATGGGCTAATTAACTTTATCTAACAATGGGACTTGGATCTAGGTTTTGATTGCGTCGACTATAATATAGAAGAGTGAATAAACTACTACATAGTCAAAATAAAAGACATATATAAATATACACGCCTTTGAAGTAGGGAGGTTTGGGTCTTTTGCATTTTTTTAGGATCTGTGCCCATGACGATGTTGAGTAGACTATGTTTTTTTAATGATAAAGTGGTATCACTCGACTTTCCTTTTCCTTGACCACCACCTCGTTTTGATTTTACTTTTTTAGGTGATGTCTCTTCGTCTGAATCCCAATTTTCTTCGATTTTGTTGGGATCATCAGCCACTCCGTTGGTTTTGTCGGTCGAATTACTACAAAAAAAAAAAAAAATCTGTTAATACTAGAGTAAAATATAAAGAGAATCAAACCCAAAAAACTTTGAAGTATCTGAACGATATCTAGTGATCCTGGTATTACTACTAACTACATATTAAGTGTCTCGATCATATTCGTAATCAGTCAATAATACTATTTTTTAATTTTTTTTCCATCATTACATTAAATTTATGCAAGAAAAAAAATAATTTTATTAAAAAATTTTACAAACAAGATTTTAAAGACATTGTATTTTTTTGTTACATAGAATAAATTAAATTTATGTTGTTCAAATTGATAAAACAAAATTTTTAACAAACTAATGTAATTTTATTAATTAATAATAATTTTTAAACAAAATTTTTTTTATCACGGCAACAAAAAGTTGAACTAATATAGAATAGAAGGTTTGTCTCCAAGTCTAATTTAAATGAGACATAAATTTTGAAATTTTGTACTCTAGTTAATGTTCTTTTCTGTAATAATTCAGATGGTGAGCTCCACAATAATAATTTACTCATCAATGCGAGTGTTAAATTTTTAACACCTCAAATTTATACATATAAAAAATTTTTGGCTATCTTCACATGTATCTGCTCTTATTTTTGGAACAAATTATGAAAATTAATTAGTCTTTGATAGCAATATCGAAAGAAGGTAATCAGTGTACAGACGATATTTCCTATGTACTACTCCCCATTTTTGTGTCGAAATTATAAGAAACCATTACAAAGAAGATAATATTGAATTGTATCATGTCTTCTCACGTATAGCAAGAACATAATTTCTTAATTTCTTATCTAAAATTTTTTTGCCTCTTCAATTTAAATTTCATCGTCAATTTGTCGATGACATGAGAAAACTCCTGTCTCCTCATATAATGAAACTCGTTTCAATATTCAAATGAATGGGAACATTTTGGAATATGTTCAGACACAATATCCTTATATCTAGAAATAATCACGAGCTTTTCTTTTAATATACAAAATTGCCATAGAAAGGAGAATTTCAATACTCCTTCCATTTTTTCATTTTCACTATTTTTAGATTTTAAAATTCTTAAAAAAAATAATATATATATATATATATATATATATATATATATATATATATAGAGAGAGAGAGAGAGAGAGAGAGTAAAATTTTATTATTTTAACTTTTTTTAATAAAATTTTACAAACGAAAAAAAAGTTCAAACTAAACACATTTTTATGGTTTTTAACTTTTTATATCTATTGATTAAAAATTTTAAATTAATTTGCATGGACTAGAATTTTCATGAAACATGGTTAAACAATTATTGAAGAAGCAAAGTTTGAGTTGAAAATAATAATCATCTATTTACTAGAAGATGTTGGAAGCTTGAAGATTTTTTAAGAACATTTAAGACAGTAGTACAACTACAACATTCTACAACATTGAAAAAATTCAAAATCAAATTGAATTGAAATTGGAATCAAGCAAATGAGAAGATTATAGAAACTACATGAATACAAGTTGAAAGAAGATTCATGAAGTCAACTCATAAAATAGTGGTCATTACGAAATTGAGTTGTAATTCATAAATTATTATTTTAGTAGGAAGCATTGCCTATATAAAGGCTTCATATGTATGTTGTTATCTATCTCTCCATGAATCAAAATACTTAGTGTTTGTTTCAAAAATTTCTCTCATTATTATGAGTGTTAGTGAGTTTGAGAGATGAAAAATATGATTGCGTCATTTATATGAGTGAGTGATCCTAAAGCCAATTAAATGTGGGTATTCTACTTACATTTGGTATCAGAGCTGGTTAATCCAGCGCCTGGTGTTTGAAAGTTTATGAGAGAGTTCTCGCATAGTTGTTTATTCATAGAGTCGGTATGGCAAACACTTTCAATATTGTGTGGTCCGGTCCCAAGTTAGATGGAAAACTTGATTATAGTTATTGGGAGACTTTGATGTCTAGCATTTGAAGGCCCAGAACCTGTGGAATTTCATTAAACCAGGTTTGCAAGAAGGAGCAGATGCTGCCCAACAGAGGAGAGATCAATTGGCGCTATCTCAAATTCATCAAGGAGTAGATTATACAGTGTTTGACAAAATAGCAAATGCCAAAAGTGCAAAAGAAGCAAGGAACACGTTGAAGCTGTCATATAAAGGCGTAGATAAAGATCAGAAAGTAAAGTTACAGTCTTTGAAAAGAGAATATGAAAGGTACAAGATGTCTATTTCAGTAACTGTTGAGCAATATTTTACTCGTATTATAGATCTTATCAATAAAATGAGAGTCTATGGAGAAGATATGCCTGATAGCAAAATGGTGGAGAAAATTCTTCGCACCATAACGATGAAGTATGACCATGTGGTGACTACGATACTAAAGTCCCACGATATGGATACTATAATGATTGCAGAGTTGTAAGGAATCATGGAAAGTCACATCAGTAGAATACTGGAGAAGCCAGAAAAATTAACCGAGGAAGCCCTGAAAAGCTGAGTGAATTTAAGCAATGTTGCAGAATGAAGCCATACACAAGAAGGACGATGACGTGGTTTCAATCTTCAAAATAGAGGTAGAGGAAGTTTTAGAGGTAGAGGTCGTGGCAATTACAACCAAGGAAGTTATAATAATTTTACACCACCTAATCAAGGAATAGATGGAATGAATTTCAGGCCTGTCAACCGAGGAAGAGGTCGAGGCAATTTTTATTAAGAAAGAACTAAGTTCAACTACTTTCATTGTGGAAAGTATAGACACAAAGCAGCAAATTGCAGATTCAAAATGATGAATAACAATCATACACACGTTGTAGAAAAATAGCATCAAAATACTGATAACAATCCGGGTACTCAAACTTTATTTTTTACAAGTAATTCATGTGCTGAAGATAAAAATATATAGTACTTGGATAATGCTTGCAGTAATCATATGTCTGGTAGAAAGGAGTTATTTTCTTCTCTAGATGATTCAATTAAACTATTATTGAAGTTTGGTAATAGTACAAAGATCCCTATTGAAGGAAAAATGCACATACCAATTAGATTGAAGGATGGTTCTCTGAGTTATATTTCTGATATTTTCTATGCTCCTGAACTTAATTACAATTTACTGAGTATGGGAAAATTATCTGAGAAGGGATATAAGATGATAACTTATCGTGGATATTGCACTGTATTTGACAACAATGGACGGTTCATAAATAAGGCAAAGATGACTTTAAAAAGAATGTTTCCATTAAAAATTAAACATCTTAATCCCTCTTGCATGAGCTCTGTGATGATGATAACTGGCTGTGGCACATGCGGTTTGGACATTTTTATTTTCCTGGCCTAAACTACCTGTCAAGAAAAAGACTTGTTTCTGGTCTACCACGGATTTATATTCCCAACTGTATTTGTGAGATTTGTCAACTGGGAAAGAAGCACAGAGATCCATTCCCTACAGGAAAGTCATGGAGAGCCAGAAGATTATTTGAAATTGTGTATTCAGATCTCTATTCTGTAAAAGTTCCAAGTAATGGTGGTAGCAGGTACTTTATCACTTTTATTGATGATTTTAGTAGATATACATGGATATGCTTTCTGAAACAGAAATTAGAAGCATGTGATGTCTTTAAGACATTCAAGGTGTTTGTCGAAAAACAAAGTGGCTGTAAAATCAAAATCCTCAGAATAGACAGAGGAATAGAGTATCTTTCATGTTCAGAATACTTTAAGTAACCCAGGATTCAACATCAACTAACAACTAGACATACTCCTCAAAAAAAATGGAGTTGCTGAAAGAAAAAATAGAACCATCATGGATATGGTCAGATGCATGCTCAAATCAAAACAAATGCCTAAAGAGTTTTGGGCAGAAGTAGTCCCAACAGCAGTTCATATTTTAAACAGGTGTCCAACAAAAAGTGTTCGTGATAAAACTCTAGAGGAAGCTTGGAGTGGAAAGCGGCCTTCCATCCATCATTTTAGAGTCTTTGGGTGTATTGCTTATGCCCACGTACCAGATCAATTAAGAAAAAAGTTAGATGACAAAGGAGAGAAGTGTATCTTTATTGGCTATAGCATAGACTCAAAAGCATACAAGTTGTACAATCTAGAAACAAAGAAAGTAATCATCAGCAGTGATGTGACGTTCGATGAGAAAGACATGTGGGACTGGAACACAAAGACAGAAAAGCAACTGACTATAATTCCAAATACATGTGATGAAGTAGAAGAAAGGCAACCAGACACAACCAAACAACCAGAATCATCTAAAAGATCACAAAGAAAGCGGAGACTACCTGTTAGATTAGCAGATTATGAAATTGGCAATGACAACGATCCGTCTGATGAAAAAATCATAAACATTGCTCTATTTTCAGATTGTGAGCTATTGAACTTTGAAGAAACATCTAAAAACAACAATTGGAAGAAAGCAATAGATGAAGAGATTCATGCCATTGAGAAGAATGACACATGGGAGCTGACAGATTTACCAGCAGATAAGAAGCCAATTGGAGTAAAGTGGGTTTACAAAACTAAGTACAAACCAACGGTGAAGTTGATCATTTCAAAGCAAGATTAGTTACTAAGGGATACAAACAAAAGCCAAGTATCGATTATTTTGATGTATTTGCTCCTGTTGCAAGATTAGACACTATTCGTATGATTATTTCACTCTCGGCTCAAAATAAGTGGAAGATACATCAAATGGATGTTAAGTCTGCATTTCTAAATGGCAATTTAGAAGAAGATGTGTATGTTGAGCAACCTACAGGATATGAAGTTCTTGAAAAAGAAGATAAAGTTTACAAATTGAAGAAAGCTTTGTACGGGTTAAAGCAAGCACCAAGAGCGTGGTATAAGAAGATTGATTCTTATTTCATTGAGAATATTTTCAGAAGATATCCGTTTGAGCATACTTTTTATATCAAGTTCGTTGAACCTGGAGATATCTTGATCGTGTGTCTTTATGTTGATGATTTGATCTTTACTGTGAATAATTTGAAGATAATTGCATAATTCAGGGAGGCTATGATAAAACACTTTGAAATGATAGATATGGGCTTGATGTCTTACTTTCTTGGCATTGAAGTGGTTCAAAGAGATGATGGTATTTTCATTTCTCAGAAGAAATATGCAAATAATATTTTGAAAAAATTTCAAATGCAACATTCAAAGCTAGTTCCTACTCCAATCGAAGAGAAGTTCAAGTTACTAAGAGAAGATAAAGGAAGAGCAGTAAATCCTACATATTACAAAAGCTTGATTGAAAGTCTAAGGTACTTGATTGCGACTAGACCAGATATTGTGTTTGAAGTTGGTTTACTTAGCAGATTCATGGAGGAACCTTGTACCAACCATTTGCAAGCGGCAAAAAGAATTTTTCGATATATCAAAGAAACAAGAAAAAGCAATTCAGGATTTGTATTTCATCTTGGTTCTGGTGCAATTTCATGGTCTTTAAAGAAACAACCTGTAGTTGCTCTCTCTATAACAGAAGCAGAATGTATAGCAGCAGCAAGTTGTACAACGCAAGTAGTTTGGCTAAGAAGAATTCTTGAGGAATTGAACGAGAAACAAAGTACTTCAACAACAATATTTTGTGATAACAAGTCAGCTATTGCACTTTGCAAAAATTCAGTATTTCATGGAAGATCGAAGCATATTGATAGTCGGGTTCATAAAATTAGAGAATTGGTAAATAAGAAAGAAGTTGTGATCGAGTACTGTCCAACTAAAGAATAAGTTGCTGATATATTTACAAAGCCATTGAAGACCAAGTTATTTTACAAATTGAAGATGTTTGGAATGATTAATTCTGCAAGTTTGATTTAAGGGAGGCAATGTTGATTAAAAATTTTAAATCAACTTGCATGGACCAGAATATTCATGAAACATGGTTAAAGAATTGAAGAAGCAAAGTTTGAGTTGAAAACAATAATCATCTATTTACTAGAAGACGTTGGAAGCTTGAAGATTTTTGAAGAACATTCAAGAGAGTAGTACAACTACAACATTCTATAACATTGAAGAAATTCAAAATCAAATTGAATTGAAATTGGAAGTCAAGAAGATTATAGAAACTACATGAATACAAAGTGAAAGAAGATTCATGAAGCCAACTCATAAAATAGTGGTCATTACAAAATTGAATTGTGATTCATAAATTATTATTTTAGTAAGAAGCATGGCTTATATAAAGACTTCATATGTATGTTGTTATCTATCTCTCCATGAATCAAAATACTTACTGATTGTTTTAAATGATTCTCTCCTTATTATTATGAGTGTTAGTGAGTTTGAGAGATAAAAAATATGATAGCATCATTTATATGAATAAATGATTTTATGACCAATTAAGTATGGGGATTATACTAACATTATCACTCAACCCTAAACCACATTGATGCGAGTGGTGTCGCCAGTTCTGTCTCTCCGCAAAATGAATATTGTTTCATGAAAATGTGATCATTTTGCGTAGTCCTCATACAAAGTGGAGCTTTATCTGCTAAGATACTATCCTCTTGGGAAATGATAGTTGTGTAGTTACACAACTTCCATATTTGCGATAGCTAGAGATATTAAAGTTTCTTAATTATATAAATAAAAAACTTTCAAGTGATCCTAATTATAACCTTATTTGCATCAATAAATATCTATTTCTTATTTTAAAAAAAATAATACATAAGTAAAATATTTTTTAAAATATTTACTAGTCAAATTTTTTCACTAAAATTTACCAAAGCTTCACAAATATCCAAGAGATTTATCTCGCAAATTTAGTATCATTGAATATAAACTTCTATAAACTCAATTTGGCAAAATACACCAAATATCCTAATGATGGCTGAGAAAGACAACAGTGAACAAAGAACTTGACCTCAACACTAATGTACCTAACTATCTCTCGATAGTTCAGTTGGTAGTTGGTACATATTTCTCCTGGGAATCATCCTGCTGGAATTTGAATACACCAAAATATGATATTGTTGCTTCAAATTTAAGAGTACTCCATGAGCATGAGCATGAGCATGAGCATATACAACCACACATTGTTAGAGCAAGTATTAAATATACTTTCAAAATACTCATGAACTTTTCGGTACATTATGTAGAAAGAGAGCATTGCAATTAAGAACAAAAAATGGTTACGTTTATCAATATCCAGATAGGCATATATATTAGTGCATTGCATACTCAATTCCGCTATTGAACGGCTACACTTCGGCTATTGTAGATGCCTCGCATGGTCTTTATACTTTTTTTTTTTCCCACAGACAAATGACTAATCTGTTGCAAATTCGAGTTTCATAACACGCAAATGACTAATCTGTTACAAATTCGAGTTTCATTTAAATATTTGTCCTTAACCAATAAATTGCCACATATACAAAACAGGAACCTCGACACTTGCTGCATCGTGTTTATAACTAATTTGCTTTGTCATCACTCAACTTTCTTGACATGTTCAGTGCGAATAAATTACCAATGTTGTACAAACTCCAGAGTGCAATATGGAGATTATAACATTTCTATGAAGCCTATCACAAGAGCAGTCACTAAAGATGTTAAAAAATATTTTGGATATTAAACTATTTGTGAAAGAGATGCATCCAGTGGTTGAGACAGCAAATTAATAATTCTTAGCAGACCAAAGTATTATTAATGGCAAATTGGAATCGAAACTCATATGGAGACAATTTATGCTAGCTAATTTTACTTTTATTTTAGTATGTTCAAAAAAGGTCATTTCTCTCGTAAGACAGTTTAGCCTATTTTTTTTTTTTAGTAATATTAGACATTAAAATAACTTGAGATAATTATACATCAAAAAGGAAAGAAAAAAAAGCAGCAGATAGGTAAACCTCTAAACATTGGTTACTTTTTTTCATATTTTGATGAATTATAAATTTATTAGTTTCTTTACAACAAACTGTGGTGTGTACAAACATGGTTAATGAATTCCTTGTATCAGGAAACTCTGGAGAGGAAGTACAGGAGCTTCCCTTTCCATTTAATTTCGATCGTTGTTCTTTTTCGCTTATCATCTGTTTCGCAAAACAATGCCCATGATGAAGCAACATCAAAACTTCATTTGGATCAAAACTTCATTTGGATGTTGATGCTCCTTGCACAACATCGTAGCCGGTGCGGAACTTAAGTCCAGAACCTATATGGCCTGCCGTAGGCCATAGCCAGCTAAGGATATTTGGACCCAAAACCTGCGTTAAAATGAGATATTATGTCATTATAAAAATAATTTTCAATTATTAGGGGCAATTAATAAACTGAGCTAACTGATAAACTAACAAAAAGGAGCACATCCAAAGAAGAAAGAGAAGCAATAGATTTTGTACATTAGAAACCTGTATTAGTACTAAAATCCATGATTAACCAGGAAAATAATAGAGTAAAGAGCGAATGAGAGAGAGAATATATTAATCTTATGTAATGTGTTAAAGAGAAAATACTAGCCTCTGTTTATAATAATAGTAAAACCCTAATAATACTAATAAGAAAATAATGATAAACTTCAAAACTAGAACTAAGATCATATTTGATACTCTCTGATACGATTCAATTCTATCATGATTTCCAACAATTAGTGAACTGCTGTGACAAAGAAAAACTTTGAACCATAATGAATTACAACTACAGATATTAGAATTTTTTTTATATAGAAATATGAAATAACCAAGCTACTTAATAGTTCCCTGTAAGGCAATATAGACAGGTTCTGTTAAGAAGTAGACCGGTAATCTAAAAAAGCCTACCAAATCTTCATGACCTTCCTAAAACATTCAGTATATGTGCATTTAGCCCTAGCTAATAATGACTAGGATAATCAATGGAAAATGTTAAACCTGAATTCAATCTATAAAGTCATCCATCATGATCAAGATGAAACAAGTGGAGAAAGAAGATGACCTAATGGTTGCAAAGAGTTAAAATACTAAAATAGAATTCTTCAGCTCTTACAGAAGTCAAATTCTCATATGGGCCAAGGTCATATGGATGTTTATAGATACTTCCACCTTTCTCAGCAAGCCACAGAGCTCTCACTCCTTCATAATACTGCGAACAAGATTGCCCGTTTAATAAAAGTTAATATCAGGCTAATACAACAAATAACAATGCAGAACTGAAAACATCTAATAACCTCTATCGTAGTCTTGTTATGTAAGATGAGATAGACATGCCATACTAAAAGCACACATAATGCTATAGATAAAGGGACCAGCAAGAGGCCCGAAACAACCTGGAAAATAAAAAGGATGAATTTCATAAGAAACAAAATTGGAGTTTAGATAAGGAGTACTTTTCCATCAAAAATAGATTTATATATAAAATAACCCTTAGCAGAACTTACATATACAGTTCTGAAAGAGCCGCCACTTTTATCATCATCCTGAACGCCATCATAAGCTAGACTTCCAACAAGTAAGACCTACAAAGTTGTGAGATATGGAAAACGAAAAGATTGTCAGCCCAAGCAAAACCACCAAATCAAGCACCGCTAGGAAACTAAATCAGGCCCCATGTTACATTCATGCAAATAGAGTTTAATATAAGTCATAATCAAAATGAAAACAAACTCGTGCAGATAATGAAATATGTGACATACCAGGGAGTAGATGCATGCAATTACAGCATACAAGACAAAGATGAAGAAGACCTTATAGTTTGCATGGCCGACACAGTTATTTATCCAAATGCAATGGTGATCCTTACAACCAAGACATGAAACTTCTTGTCATTATTTAGAAAATCCGAGACAAACCTTGAATGATAATTCAAATAATGAAATCATGCATACCATTCGAAGCACACATCTTTTGCAAATCCGACAATGATGTGCACGGGGAGGCTTATAGTGTGAACATTTTTGGCAATATCGCAGATCTCCACTCTGCTTGCAGACCCAAAGCACCGTCAGACAAAAGTTCATGATGCTCAATATTAATAAACAACTTGTTTATGGAAATTATTGTAAGATCAAGAATACATTATTCCTTTCTTTCAAGAGTAAAAATTCAAATTGTTAACATCTCTAAATAATTTCATAGTCATGTTTAGACGAAAAAGATTCAATAAGGAGCACAAAAGATAATATCCTGATTTCAAGGACTCCACATGATTCTGCAGTTCATAAGCATATTGACCATCAAAAGGCAGAAAGACAGGAAACAAGGCTGGGCTAAACCAATCAAACTTATAGCCATGGTTATGAGATTGGATAGATGAGATAGCTTTTTAATTAGCAAAGCATAGTTGCAAGACGTGAGTTATCACAATTCCTTGTCCTAGTGTTAGGAACTCGTTAGTTTTCAGGAGTTAAATCAAAAGTTTGACTATAGATTAATTTCTGACTGATAGCATGCCTCAATGTTCACCTTCAAGCACTGCACTAAAGTGGTTTATGTTTTGGCAATGTTCCTTTTTTTTTTTACTTTCATTTACTTTTTTCTTTTTTGGGGCTGGGGAAGTGTTTTTCAATTTTTTTTTTTTCGTCTTCTATTCCATCAGATTCAAATAGAAAGAAATTTAGGAACAATCAGCAACAGACTAAACCCACTCTTATCCATGTCATCACATCTAATGTAAACATAGAAACTATCAAAGGTAATGGTAGTTAGAGTAGTATAAAATCTGTTAGTGCTATTAGTGGAAAGTTGAGTCTGTTATGTTAGTGCCCAGCTGCTATACTACTGTGGGCAGGTGTATGAGATATAATGTGTAACATGAGTGTCCTATATAAACTGGACATCACTCCTCTTTGGTATCAACACACTCATTACTTGCAATACACGTTTTTCTACTCTTCTCTCTCTGTTCTCCAATTCTGGTTTTCTCTCAGCACTACCCTATGTTCATTCAATCTCTAATACTCACTAATTCAAGCCTCAGACCACGAATACTATCAGAAACAATGCATTGGAAGCGTTTTCAATTTCACTGTATTGTGTTGAAGCATTGAACAATAATCTCTCCAATCAAATTGCTCAAAAGATCATTTCAAGCTGTATAAATCCTTAAATTCTTTATTTCTGATTGACAAATTAAAATTGGTTTCCACTTTCCAAACATTACATTCCACCAAAGAATCTATATTCTCTAACTTCTAGAGTATTAAACTCTGAAATGAAACAACAAAATGCTTTGGCTAAAAAAGAAGATAAATGAAATCATTTAATGGAGAATAACAACAAATTTTAATTGCTAGCCAAAACCAACAACCTCAAAATCATTTCCATTACACCTTAACAGTCATATCAGATATGGAAGATCATTCATTCCAGCCAAGAACACAACACAATTATTAACCTTTTCAAATGGAAAAAATTATCTCACATCATGACAACACAACACCAACTTGTAAAAGCTTGCACTTTTGTGCCCTAGCAACCAAATAATAAAATAAAACCAATATACAAGAGCTTGCATCATTGCACCAAACAGCAAAACCTTGACTAGATAATCCTTTGCTGTAAATGCACCATGGCCATAGAACAGAAACCATCACACCAAAACAACCAAAGCAGCATTTCCACAACATCATCTAAGTAACTCACTCCAGTTAAGACGAAAGCATTCTACCAGAAAAGACAACACATTTTAACCACATAACGTCTGTTCTAGAACCCTAAGCCTCACAAACATCACTACTTCCCAATCAGCCACGGACGCATGCTTCATATTGAAACTGAAAGCTCACTAAACTTTCTACTACCGCCACTCTCACATATCACGAACTCGCAATACCCACAAACTCAAACCCAAACCAAACCCAATATCAATTTCAGCTTAATATTCAATTTCCAATATTTATGTTCTCTTTTTAACAAGAAACCTCAACCCTCCCAAAATGCCGCACAGAATATGCATAACATTAAAATCTACAATATTTCAACAATAAGTATCTAAAGTAGGTCTATCATAAAAGTTCAATCTCGCAACGGAATCAAGATATGCAAAGTGAGTAAATGAGAAAGTTTGGGAAAACCTTGCGCTTGATCTCGTGGATTGGTGATTCGGAATCTTCAACGTCGGGCATGTAGGTGGCGGGGACGTGGCCGGGATCGGTGGAGATGGCGCGGCGGTAGGTGAGGACGCACATGGCGGCAAGAGCGGTGAAAACGGCGCTGTTTATGAGGCCGGGAGAGGAGAGGAGACCGAACCACCGGTCTACGAAGACGAAGACGGTGGAGGCATAGATGTAGGCGATGGACAAAATGACGAGGCTCACCGGCAGCGACCAGCGGAAACGACGCAGGTGCTTGGATTTCTCGGCCATAGGAAGGGGGCGGAGGCACCGGCGTTTAGTGCAAAACGACGGCGTCTCCGCGAGAAAAAGAGAGAGAGAGATGAATAATGATAGATGACTGATGATGACCTGTGTCCGAAGTTATGAGTCTAGACGGTGCCGTTGCCTTTAATTTCACTCTTTCTTTTTCTGTGTGCGATGGGATGCAACTATGGAACTGCTCATTCCTAAAATCATCATTATCAATCAATGTCTAACCCAGAGAGATTATTTTTTTTTTCTTAAATAAGGTTTTTGTTTCTGTTTTTACAATTTTATATTTTCAATTTGAGTGATAAATTATTGGTTAAATTATTTGACCTAATAATAATTAAATAAAAAGTTAAATATACAAAATTATAATAAAATAAATATTTAAATAATAAAAATAAATAATAATTTTATAGTTTAATATAATATAATATATAATACAATATTATAAAATTATAATACAATAGTATTACTGAGTCTATGATAATTAAATTATATATAAAGTGTAATTTATAAACAATGCATTCATGCCATATATATAATTATTAGCATGTGTTATGACAAAAGATAAGTTTGGTTAAGTGGAGAGAAATGTAGCAAGGTTAAGGACACAATCCTTGTTATAATATTTATACAACACCAACAATCGTAATATTAAATTTATTTTCTTTAGTATAATATTAAAAATATTTATTTTTTGTTGTGATAATAATAATTTTTTCGGCGATTAAATTTTTTTATTTTATTTGAATTTAAAAATAATATATTTAATTTCTATTTTTTTATTATCTTTAATTAAAAAAGTCATTTTTTTAGAAAAATAAATAAATAGAATAATAAGATTATTATATTTTTTTAAGATACAAAAAAGATTGATCATTGTATTTTTTTTAGTTAAAATTAAATAGTTAAACAACAAATAAATCACTAAAACTTACCTATAGAAATACATTTTAAAATTTAAAATAAAAGTAATTTAAAATTATTTTAATAACAGGGACAAATAATTAAACTAATAGTGGCATCTATTATATATTCATATATAAGTAAAGGAATTATAATTTTTTGTGGGAGCACTTGCCTCCACCCTCTTATAAGTAGATTTGTCTCTGCATTGTTAATATAAAATAATTTTACACGTTATCTAATTATATAATGCTATATTAATAAAAAATAACTACCTTAGTTTTTATATTGACCGCGTAAATAGTGATATATTTCATGAATTATAATTCAAAATAATAAATTTAAAAATTTTAAATTGACATTAAATACATTCTAAAATTTATAATTTGTAAAACATGATCATTTATATATCAATAGTTATTAGTCACATATTATAAGCATATTTACAAACTATAAACTTTTATTTCGTATTTAATATAAGTAAATAGTTAAAAGTATAATTATCAGATTCGGTTCGATCTGACCGGTTCAACCAAAAATCCAGTCAGTTGATCAAACCAAACCACTTTTTGAACCGTCCAAACATCAGACCAACTTAATAATCAAGTCGAAACACTGATCCAACGGTTGAACTAATAACCTAGTGACCTAGTGCTCTGATCGAATTAATTATCGATTCGGTTTTGATATCTATGGTTGAAAGTCTAAACTAAAAATAATTTATTTTTTTATAAAATAATATTTTGATGAGTGACTCAACGAATTTTATAAGCTTTTTTCTAAAGCATAAAACCTATCCTTTTTAACTAATAAATTTTAGAAAAAATCCAAATCTAACCTATTTAATAAAACGAATCAAGTCGAACCATGAACTCTCATCGAATATCTGACCCACATCCATTCCTACCTACTAGTAATATATTCTTCATTAATGACTAGTATCTAAGTACAAACAAAATAAATAAAGTGGGCTTAGTCTCCAAACAAGGATAGAAATAGACTAAGCAGTTAGAGGCCTACAACTTAGTGTGTATTTAACCTAACTTGATATGGTCTGTTATAACTTACAAAAAAAGCCTAGACTCAGATTATTATAAAAGTTTTAATATATTACTACGTCAGATTTAGACTTATTAATTAATCTTATTAGTCTGTCAGGTTTATTTGGAATTATTAAAACATAAATGAATATATAAATAATTTTTTTAGAGAAGTGATAGGGGCAGCAAGTTTTGTAATTTATAGCCATCAATTAATCATTATTAATATTTTTAATAATGTGAGATAACATTTAATAATGTAAAATTACTAATTTTTCTTTTATTAGTTAAATGTTGGCCAGATTTTAATAAAAGTGCTATCCCTAAATATTTTTATTTTTTTATTATTAACAAAGTTATTAAATATTTTAAATTATTTTATTATAAATATTTGTGTATACTTTAAATATTTTAAAAGTTAAGAAACTTTTGTAAATGTTGTGATAAGATCAATTAGGTGGATGCCCATTTATGATGGGCCGTTGAATATTCTTAAAGAAAAATGCATTTAATAGGGTTTGAAAAAGGAAACCTTGTACATGTATAAATAGGAGGTTAAACCTCTGTTGATTATACACACAAAAGTAATAAGACACCCTTCTCTCTCTCTCTAATTATATTTCTTTATTTTATTTGTTACCTTTTTCTTGTTTATTTATTTAGTTATTTTATAACATGTTATCAGCACGAAACTCTAACGAAATTTCAGGAAGACTTCAGGTAACAAATTTTCATTATGTCGAAACTCTTTCATCTTGAATTTAATGCTCTAAATATATCTGGAAATAATTATTTATCATGGATACTAGATGCTAAAATCCATCTTGATGCAATGGATCTTGGAGATACCATTAAAGCTGAAAATAATACATCGCAGAAGGATAAAACCAAATCCATGATTTTCCTTTATCGTCATCTTGAAGTATGATTGAAAAATGAATATCTCATATTAAAAGATCCTGCAGATCTGTGAAAAGACCTTGAAAAAAGGTACAATCATCAAATACTTCCTTAAGCCCAATATGATAGAGAAAACTTTCTCGACCTTCCATGAGTCGAATGTGCTCCTGCAGTAGCAATCAAGAAAAAGGATTTAAAAAATATTCTGAGCTAATTTCTTGCTTTCTTGTTGCTAAACGCAACAATGAGTTGCTCTTAATAAATCATGAAGCACACCCAGCTGGCGCCGCCCCATTTCCTGAAACAAATGCGGCAAATTATAATCTCAGAAGAGGTAAATGGCAAGATTTTGATAACAAGAAAAATGATGGAAGGAAAAGAAATTATATTCACAAGAAAAGATCTCACTAGAAGTGGGATAAAGAAAGAAACAATGTGCAAAGTATATTAATTGAGGATAAATGCATCTGTTGTGGTGGAAAGGGTCATTGGTCACGTACCTGTCGTACCCCGAGGCACCTAGTTGATCTTTATCAAGCATCCTTGAAAAGGGGTGCCAAAGAAAAAGAAACAAATTTTGTTTCAAATGATGAAAATTCCACCACGCATTATGATGTATCTAATTTCTTTAAGGATTCTGAAGGAAATATTGGCTATTTGATCAATGATGGAATAGTTTAATATGTGTATGTGTTTGTTAAGTATTCATGTGAATAATTTTACTGTGCATGTACTTCTACTCATTTTATTATTATTATTATCATTTGTCTTTGAAGAAAAATGGCAAGGACATATTCTGAAGATATTTGCCTTACGAATAGTGCAAGTTCGCACACTATTCTTAAAAATACTATATATTTTACCCATCTTGTGCCAAAAGAAGAGTATGTTAATACTATTATTGGCTCAGGCAATGTGATAGAAGGCTCCGGAAGAGCTATAATTTTGTTTCCTAGAGGAACAAAATTTATAATAAATAATGCACTATTATCTACAAAGTCTCTAAGAAACTTGTTGAATTTCAAAGATATTCGCCGAAATGGATATCATATTGAGACAATGAATGAAGGAATCATAAGTATTTATGTATTACAACTCATGATTTAAATAAAAAGGTTATATTAGAAAAGTTGCCCTCACTTTCATTTGGGTTATATTATACCAAGATTAGTGCAATTGAATCACATGCCATGCCACTGTAAACCAGAAGTTTACTAGCCCAAATGAATTCATAACTTGGCACGATCGATTAGGTCATCTGGGAACAACCATGATGCGGAAAATTATTGAAAACTCCCATAGACATTCACTAAAGAACCAGAAGATTCTTAAAACTAGTGAATTTTGTTGTGCTGCATGTTCTCAAGGAAAGTTAATTTTAAGGCCATCACCAGTAAAGATTGGATTTGAGTCCCCTGAATTCCTAGAAAGGATTCAAAGTGATATATGTAGACCTATTCATCCACCATGTGGATCTTTTAGATATTTTATGGTTTTGATAGACGCATCTTCGAGATGGTCACATGTGTGCTTATTATCTTCTCGCAACCTGGCGTTTGCTAGATTACTGGCTCAAATTATTCGATTAAAAGCACAATTTCCAGAAAATCCAATCAAAGCAATTCGTCTTGATAATGCTGGTGAATTTACTTCCCAAGCCTTTGATGCTTATTGTATGGCTAATGGAATAAGTGTTGAACATCCAGTAGCTTATGTTCACACACAAAATGGGTTAGCAGAATCACTTATTAAACGCCTCCAATTGATTGCTAGACCCTTACTTATGAGAACAAATCTCCCAACCTCGGTTTGGGGCATGCTATTTTACATGCCGCAGCACCTATTCGTTTGAGGCCAACGGGTTACCATCAATTCTCTCCTATGCAATTAGCTTTTGACCAGCAGCCAAATATTTCCCATTTAAGAATATTTGGGTGTGCGATATATGTTCCTATTGCACCACCTAATCGCACCAAAATGGGACCCCAAAGAAAATTGGAGATATATGTTGGATATGATTCTTCCTCTATAATGAGGTATCTTGAGATACAAACTGGAGATGTATTTAAAACCCGATTTGCGGATTGTCATTTTGATGAATCAAAATTTCTAACATTAGGGGGGAGAAAATAAGCTTCCTGAAAAGGAACTTAATTGGAATGCATCATCGTTGATGCATTTAGATTCTCGATCAGGGCAATGTGAACTAGAAGTTCAAAAGATTATACATTTGCAAAGAATAGCAAATGAATTGCCTGATAAATTTTCTGATACAAAGAGGATAACTAAATCTTATATACCAGCAGAAAATGCCCTAATTCGAATTAATGTCCCAGTAGGACAAGTAGCCACTGAAGCAAATTCACGCCAGAAGCGTGGCAGGCCTATCGGTTCCAAAGACAAAAATCCACGAAAGAGAAAAGAGGTAAATATTATTCATGTTGAAAAAGACATAGTAAAGACACCTGCAGTTGTCCAAAATTCTGATATAGTGTTAACGCCAGAAGACGTTCAAGTACCTGAAATTTGTGAAAATGACGAGATCTCGATAAATTATGTCTTTACTGGAAAGAAACGGAACCGAAATAAGACAATTGTCAATGAAATATTTGCATATAATGTGGCATTAAATATCATGCATGAAAGTAAGAATCTTGAGCCAAGATCAGTCGAAAGACACCTGCAGTTGTCCAAAATTCTGATATAGTGTTAACGCCAGAAGACGTTCAAGTACCTGAAAATTGTGAAAATGACGAGATCTCGATAAATTATGTCTTTACTAGAAAGAAATGGAACCGAAATAAGATAATTGTCAATGAAATATTTGCATATAATATGGCATTAAATATCATGCATGAAAGTAAGGATCTTGAGCCAAGATCAGTCGAAGAATGTCGACAAAAGAATGATTGGCCAAAATAGAAAGAAGCCATGAAGGCTAAATTATACTCACTTGCAAAACGTGAAGTCTTTGGACCTATAGTGCGTACACCTGAAGATGTAAAACCTGTTGGATACCAATGGATATTTGTGAAAAAACGAAATGAGAAAAATGAAGTTGTGCGCTACAAAGCCCGACTTGTGGCACAAGGTTTTTCACAAAGGCCCGGTATAGATTATGAAGAAACGTATTCCCCTATAGTGGATGTGATAACATTACGTTATTTGGTCAGTTTATCTGCATATCATAAACTGTATATGCATTTAATAGATGTGGTAACAGCCTATTTATACGGCTCATTAGATCAGGATATCTATATGAAAGTCCCTGAAGGACTAAAGATATCTAAACCATCCAATGAATATTCACAAGGGTTATACTCAGTCAAATCGCAAAGATCTTTATATGGTCTAAAGCAATCTGGACGAATATGGTATAATCGTCTTACTGAGTATCTGGCCAAAAACGGATTCAAGAATGATGATATCTAGGTTCATTATAATTGCTGTGTACGTTGATGATTTAAATATCATTGGAACTCCTGAAAAGATTCCAACAATTATAAAAACTCTAAAAGAAGAGTTTGAGATGAAAGATCTTGGAAGAACTAAATTTTGTCTCGGCCTGCAGATCGAGCATATAAAAAATGAGATCTTTATTTATCAAACAACATACACAGATAAGATCTTGAAAAGATTTTATATGGATAAGTCACATCCATTGATTACCCCAATGATCGTAAGATCTTTGGATGTGAAAAATGATCAATTCCGTCCTAAGGAAGAGAATGAAGATATCCTTGGTCCTGAAGTACCATATCTTAGTGTCATTGGCGCACTAATGTATCTTGCTAATAATACACGACCTGATATATCATTTGCTGTGAATTTACTAGTAAGATATAGTTCCTCTCCAACCAGAAGACATTGGAGTGGAATCAAACAGATCTTTCGATATCTTCATGGAATCGTTGATATGAGATTGTTTTATCCCTATGGATCTAAGTCACAATTAGTTAGCTATGCAGATGCTGGATATTTGTTTGATCCACATAAAGGGAGATCTCAAACGGGATACCTAATCACATATGGTGGTACAGCAATATCATGGAGGTCCATGAAACAGACGATTGCAGCAACATCCTCTAATCATGCTGAAATACTAGCGATACATGAAGCTAGTCGTGAGTGTTTTTGGCTGAGGAGTGTGATCCAATATATTCTGTCATCATGTGGACTGATTGATCAGAAGATAGCTCCAACTGTCCTGTTTGAAGATAATACATCATGTATTGCTCAACTTAAAGGTGGATATATCAAAAGTGATAGAACAAAGCATATTTCTCCCAAATTCTTCTTCACTCATGATCTTCAAAATCAAGGGACAATTGATGTCCAACAGATCCGCTCAAGTGATAATCTGGCAGATTTATTCACAAAGTCACTCTCAAAATCTTCTTTTGAAAGATTGGTACATCAGATTGGAATGCGCCGATTTCGAGATATAAAATAATATCGGCAAGATGAGGAGACTGTACTCTTTTTTCCTTGGTCAGGTTTTTTCCCATTGGGTTTTTCTTGACAAGGTTTTTAATGAGGCAGTCCCCATCACTAAAGGATATTGTACTCTTTTTCCTTCACTAAGGTTTTTTTCCACTGGGTTTTTCTTTAGTAAAGTTTTAACGAGACAATAATCCTAAATGGTCATCTAAGAGGGAGTGTTGTGATAAGATCAATTAGGTGGATGCCCATTTATGATGGGCGGTTGAATATTCTCAAAGAAAAATGTATTTAATAGGGTTTGAAAAAGGAAACCTTATACATGTATAAATAGGAGGTTAAACCTCTTTTGATTATACACACAAAAGTAATAAGACACCCTTCTCTTTCTCTTTCTCTAATGGATTTAGATTCTCTAAAGTTTGAATTTTATTTTAGAGAGTAAAGTGTGATCTCTCACCATTGATTTTATAGGTGGAACCAAGAACAAAAATGAAAAAAAAAACTATTCAAGGATAAAAGATCACACTTTATTCTCTAAAGTAAAATTCAAACTTTAGAGGATCCAAATTCTTCTCTAATTATATTTCTTTGTTTTATTTATTACTTTTTTCTTATTTATTTATTTAGTTATTTTATAACAGTAAACATTAATTTGACATATTTTGTATAAGTAATTTTTATTAAAAATAAATTTTTAAAATTTTTACTTTTGGGGAAAAAAATTATCAGGCCAGGCCAGCCTCAATAGGGGCATCCCAACGGTGTGTTGGAAAGGGGTATAATAGACAATACACACTCTCTCTCCATGCTAATTCTCAGTTCAGTTCAGTGAGTAGTAGTTATTCTTTTTCTCCATTGATCCGTTACTCCTCTGAAGTCTGAACTCTCTCAGTACTACCTCGCCCATCAATGGAGATTGAGACGAAGATAAATTATATGGACCCTGTTAAAATCGCCCTCAACTTGCTCTGCGTTTCCCTCCTTCAACCAATGGATATGATCAAGGTTCTAATCTAAATTCCTTCTGCCTTTCTTTTTTTTTTGGGTTGATTTAATGTACGATCCTCTCTGATTATGGTGTAGGTGAGGATGCAACTAGGTCAAGGATCAGGTGCGCAGATCGCATCCAACATTCTCAAAACAGAAGGGGGTTATGCCGCCTTTTATAGGGTATTTCTCATTTCCTTTCATCACAATCATTTTTATTCGAATGTCATGCCGTTCCCAATCTGCATTTGAACATGTGTGTTATGAGTTATTACTATGGCTCATATTATTGTTACTATTATTGTTACTTTTAGCTGTTGCTCATTTTGGTCCAACTTTAACGTTCATTTCTTATTATTAGTTAAAATAATCACATCATCTAGGTGAACAATACCCTATCCTTTGTTCTCTCAGGGTCTAACTTGATTCTTAACATAGGGTCTATCTGCTACACTAGTCCGGCTGCCTCTGCATAGAGCTGTTAAATTTGGATCATATTCGTGAGTTTTTGTCATTCTTAACAATATTTGCTTTCTATCCTTTGGTCTCACTACTTGTATGCTTATGACGGAATTGCACCGTGTTCTTTATCACGGTGGTTTTTAATTGCTTTCTAGAATTATAGCAACTGCAGTAACCGAGGATAATGATCGCAAACCCTTATCACTTCGCCAGAAAGTTATGATTACCTCAACTGCTGTAACAATGGGATGGGCTTTTAGTATCCCAACACAGCTGGCACAAGTTCGTATGCAAGCTGATGCAACTTTTCCCACCTCTCAGTGCCGAAATTACACGAATGTCTTCAATGCGCTTCATCGTGTTATTGCAGATGAAGGGGTTCAGGTGCTTTGGAGAGGTTCTGTGGCAGAAATAGCAAGGCAGTCCGCACTAATTACAGGGCTTATTTCTGGTTATCCTCCGAGTTTTAGGTACTTGAAGAATTCCCTTGGTTTTGGAGAGACCACTAGTGCGATTGGTAAGTAAAAATTTTATTGGTGTTGAATAATTTTATTTGACTAATGCTATTTCTCTCAAGAAGACTCTTGAGTAGTTAAAATGGTGTTACTCATTTTATTTTAACATATTGGTGGCATTAGTTTTGTGGACTGTCATTTCATATCATAACAGTGAAATCAAAAGAAAAAAAATTGTACAATATTAGAGGGGCATTATGCAGAACAATTCTAGTTTAAAACTAGGACCAAGATAACACAAGCCAACTTTGACTGTATTGAACTGAAATGATAAACCTAAGCTCATATAAAGAGAAATTATCTTAGAGTAAACATTCACACAATATCCTCAGCGGACAAATCAGTCCCAACAATTTTTTTTTTTCTTTTTGATAAATTCACACCCAAAACCACCCAACAGGATCTAATGTGTTTGACTTAAACAGCTATGTGACATTACATGGAACTTTGGTAAGTTTTGCCCTTTTGTCATAAGCAGCAGCAGGCATGTGAAAAGTTCTCTATTGAAATGCCAAATATTTATCCTGACTGTTTTTGCTATGAGTTATGTTAGACACTTGGATTGACATAGTGTTGGTTACACTCCGTTTGTTATTAGATAAGTGTAAGTTGAGTCCACATGTCTATCTAAGTATGGTTGAGATGTGAGTTGTCATATATCTCATAAGAAGTTAGTGCATCAATCATTTTAATTTCTTTGCCACTGATATCACTTCTTTCTTTATATAGGTGCCGGTGTTATTTCTTCTTTCATCGGATGCACTTTAAGTTTGCCATTTGACTACGTTAGGACCCAGCTTCAGACTATGCAACCTGATGCTTATGGAAAATATCCTTATACTGGCAGTTTTGATTGTGTTCGCAAAACCTTGAAAACAGGAGGACTTCCTATGTTTTACTCCGGGTTCCATTTCTACTATTTCAGATTTGCTGCTCTGACGACGGTACTGCTTTTTATCTCATGTCCACTCTGCACTGATCATTTTAATTATTTTGCCATGGGTTGTTTGTTAGTTTTTACTTATTTTCTTTTAAACTTCAAAGATTTTCTCAAAGTTCAGTTTTAGGTGCTTTCTATCGTAAGGTATTGAAGGGATTTAAAATGAGTTAATAATCAAAATCGTCCATGAAAGATACCTCGATCTCTATTTTCGTCACCGAAAGATAAAATTAATCAAATTCGTCCCCGAAAGATAACCAACCTGGTCGCATTAGTGTTTCCGTCATCTCTTGCGCTGAGGTGGCTAATGCTTCTGACATGGCCTGTTAACTGCCAATGCGGCACTCGCTTAGTGTACCCTCTTGTTGCTGATAAGATAAGTTTATTAGATCAATTCAAATTAGTCCCTAAGTCCATGAACCCTAATCTCAAATTTAATCATTGGTTGCCTTGATACTTTCGTCCCTCTTCCTCTCACTTCCATCTCCCCTCTTCCTCTCATTTCGATCGCTGCTCTTGGAGTAATTAATTCAAACTATAGCTATATTAATTCCAACTTTAACCCAGAAAAACCACTTGAAGCAGATGGAAAAATCTGAGCCAGTTCCCCACAAGGTACTTGATGAGCAGGGTTACAACCATTATTCTCGGTTATTTCTGATGCTTTGGACCTAACAGATACAAATGATCCTTGACATTGATATGATGATGGTTGGCAAAATTGACTTGCGCTAGGTTTGGGTCCAGGGATCTCAATCTCTCCTCTAGCCATAACCGAAAAGTCCTTGTTAAGGACCCCTTGTTCTGAACCAAAAGCATGACGCGCATAGTTCTTGTGAGAGTCCCTAAGTACTTGATTGGAATTGCTTCTTTTGTCCAACAAAGAGAGGTTATTTAAGGGAGGGATTTCATACATAATGACCCCAAAGAGTTCATGTATGAAATCAGAACCATAGTCATGTGGCAAAGATTCATCCATTCCATAATTCAACCAATGTATCAAGTCTTCGTCTTCAGCAGATGGAGCCGGCATTCTAATCAGAACCAGTAGCATCATGGAATCCATGAATTCTACTTTGGGCGACGGCTACAATGCAGACGACGTCGATGCGCAGGCGATGGCGGCGTTGAAGGCGTAGGCAGTGACACCGGCGGCAGCATGGACAACCTGGGAACATGGAATCTGCTACAGAGGTGAGGTTCGATTCCTTTGGATTTGGGATTAGGGTTCATGGATTTAGGGACTGATTTGAGTTGATCAAATAAACTTATCTTATCAGCAACAGGAGGGTACACTAAGCGAGTGCCACGTTGGCAGTTAACAGGCCATGTCAGCGAGCGTTAGCCACCTCAGCGCAGGAGATGACGGAAGGACTAACGCGATCAGGTTGGTTATCTTTCGGGGACGAATTTGATTAATTTTATTTTTTGATGACGAAAATGGAGATTGAAGTATCTTTCAGGACGATTTTGACTATTAACTCGATTTAAAATCTTGACTATTAACTCGATTTAAAATCTTAGTTTTCTGTATTCTATATTAGTTTTATTTTCTTTAATTTTCTTCTCAAATTTAGAATTTGGATGTTCGGACGAAGATGAAATGGCTAATAAGGTTCTTAATACTTTGATCTTTAGATGGGATGTTTTGATTTTTAAAATGGGGGACTATTATTGTAGGCAGATCTTCGTGTTAAATTTATAGAGAGGGAAGATTATACTTTTATTCCCCCTAAAACATTAGGTGTGTTCATTATTTATTTCATATTGTATATCGTCTCATGATATAAGGTAGCCTGATGCACATTTGGCCAGTTTTAGTAGCTCATCAGTTTTATTATTACATAAAGTGCATTGGATTAAGTTAAATTCTTATTGTAGTGACAACTATTAGTTTATTGTCCGATTATCCAGATTTCATGGTTTATCACGAAACAGCTTCGTCGTTTGGATGCATCAATCAGTGGAAAAAAGATTACAATAAAAGCTCGTTGAAGCGACGTTTGAGTTTGAGGTGGTTGTTAGTTAATGCTGAGTTCATGCATTTTTAGCATTTGATAATTTGCTCAGGAGCTCTGAGCCTAATTGATTGACTTCCAATTCCAACCTTATTTTGATGGTGTGCATTCACACCTGACGCTAATAGTTCAACAACCAAGATTATAAACCAATTCATGCAGTGACTTTGTGAATCATAATTACTTACTAGAAATACTAAGCTCTATTTGGAACTAAGTTTTTTTTTGAGTAAACAGACAGATAGGCCGTAATGACATCATTTGCACTCTATCTAGTAGAATAAGATTTAGGCCCAGTTTGGCTAAATAACTTAAATAAGTTCTTTTGGAAAAAGAACTTAAATCATAAGTACTTTTATTAATAGCAGCTTATAAATAAGTTATTTTGTGTTTGGATTTTTAGTTATAAAAGTACTTATTTTAAAATTGTAGCGTTTGGATAAATAATTCAAAAAATAATTTAAAAAAAAAGAGAATGAATATTAAAATAACGATAATAACAAATATTTTCTAATATTGAATGTTGATTTTACATAACCTAATCATTAATATTGTGTATGATATGGTAGGTGAAAATAAAAAATAAATATAAAATGTGTGTCAATGTATATTTTATTGCTATTTTTTATTTTTTTACTCCTATTAGAACTCCCTTCTCCTTTATTGAGGTCAAGAACTTGCTATAATTAACTATGAAAATAATAGCAAGCTATAAAATCGCATGTGAAAAAAATAAAATTAAAACTGAAATTTCATACCACAGTTAAATACAAATTTAATAATAAAAAATAGAGTGATAAAATAATAAAAAAATACTTAGAAGGAATATATGTAGTAGGTTGTTCAGATACAAAATTGTCTGCAAATAGTGATGGAAGATCAATACTTCCATCAGATGTGAAACATTATGTGATGGTGGAATGATGGTGGAAGGTGAGTGCTTCTAGCAGACCTTGCGTGAAAATGGTGGTGAATGGTCAATATTTTTCACAGAGTCAAAAAGAAAAGTAAATTTTTTTTGTTTTGAAATTAATTTTTTTTAAGTAAGTGGTAGAATGATTTATCGAAAAGGAGAGAAGTCATCTATTTCTACTTCTTCGAAAAGCTGAAAATTAATTTTTTTGAAAGTTAAAAGCTTTTTTTAAAATGGTGTCAAATACACAGATCCTAACTTTTCATAATCCAAAAATCAGAAAAAGTAGTTTCTACTCCTTCTCAAACGGGCTCTTAATTGTTGTTGTATATATGTATTTTGTTGGATTTATCTTTAGTGGACTTGAAATTGTTTAAATTTTTTACTAAATTGTGTCTGGTGTTGAATTGATTATATTGTACATATTGTATAGTCTTTCATCTTTTTCCTTTTTATTGATATCTTTATTAATATAGTTTGTGAAAAATATAAACTAAATGAAAACCAAACACCCAAGAAGAAAATCTACGTAGGAAGATAACAAATGTTTTTAAAAAAGTACTTGAAAATATTTAAGTATTTTCTGTTTAACATGAAAATGAATTTAGAGTTTTGTTACACATACGAGTATTTTGACATAATGTGCACGTGAAATCACGCCGTTTTTTCTCCAATGTTTGTATCCTGCGTTTCTCCTTCTCCTCTTCTTTCTTCTTCTTCTCTTTCTTCTTTGCGTTTCTCCTCCTTTTTCTTCGCATGTTTTATCTTCATCGTTGTTCTTTTTATTACTGTTGTTGCTATTATTTTTTTTCCCTTCTCTTTCTATTGATTTTGCAACATTATGTATTTTTTTCTTCTTTGTTTAATTTTTTTATCCCAAAAAGAATTATAAAAATATGAAATAAGAAGATGATGAAGAAGTAGCTGCAGAAGATGAGGAGGAAGAAGATGAAAAGTTTTGAATTACGTAGAACTTATCAGAATAAAAATACATCGCAAGATTTCCAAAATACACCAAAACAAGAATGGAATAGATTCATCACAATAATAATTCAGATTCAGAACTACTACATGAAAATTTTGCTACAAATGCATAAAAATATTTTCTTCAATACATTTTTCTTTTTTTTTTCTTATTTCTTTTTTTTTTCTTTTAGTTGAATGAATGCGGGTTCATCCTCTTCCAACTAATTTTACTGCATTATGTGTTTCTTCTTTTTTTTTGTTTGATTTTTTTTATTTTTATTCTTATTAAGAGAGTAAAATAAGAAGAAACTTGAGAAGGTAAAACAAGAAGAAAAGATGAATAAGAAAAAAAAGAGATGATAATGATGATGATGAAAAAGAAGAAGCAGTAGCAGAATATGAGGAGGAGGAAAAGGAAGAGTTTTGAATTATGTAGAACTTATCAGAATAAAAATGCACCGAAATATTTTCAAAATACACCGAAAATTTTCCAAAATACACCGAAACAAAATGGAACAAATTCATCACAATAACAGTTCAGATTTAGAACTCCTACATCAAAATTTTGCTACAAATGCACAAAAATATTTTCTTTAATGCATTTTTTTTCTTTCTTTTAGTTAAATGAACGTAAGTTCATATTTTTCCAAGTAATTTTATAGCATTATGTGTTACTTATTCTTCTTCTTTGTTTGATTTCTTTTGTTTTTATTCTTGTTAAGAGAGTAAAACAAGAAGAAACCTGAGAAGGTAAAACAAGAAGATAAAGATGAATAAGAAAAAAAAATGATGATGATGATGAAAAAGAGGAAAAAGTAGCCGCAGAAGATGAAGAGGAGGAGGAGGAAGAATTTTGAATTATGCAGAACTTATCACAATAAAAATACACCGAAATAATTTCAAAATATACTGAAAGTTTTCCAAAATACACTGAAATGAGAATGGAATAGATTCATCACAATAACAATTTAGATTCAAAACTCTTACGCCGAATTTTTGCTACAAATGCGTAAAAATATTTTCTTTAATATATTTTTTCTTTTTTTCCCTTATTTCTTTTTTTTTTTTAGTTGAATGAATGTAGGTTCATTCTCTTCCAACTAATCTTGTAGTATTATGTGTTTTTTCTTCTTCTTTGTTTGATTTTTTTGTTTTTATTCTTGTTAAGAGAGTAACAAGAGAAACTTGACGAGGTAAAACAAGAAAAAAAAGATGAATAAAGAAAAAAAAAGATGATGATGATAATGAAAAAGAAGAAGAAGCAGCACCAGAAGATGAGGAGAAGGAAGAGAAAGAATTTTAAATTATGCAGAACTTATCAGAATAAAAATATATCGAAATATTTCCAAAATACACCACAATATTTTCAAAAATACACCACAAATTTTTCAAAATACACCGAAACGAGAATGGAACGGATTCATCACAATAACAATTCAGATTCAAAACTCGTACATCAAAATTTTGTTACAAATACACAAAAATATTTTCTTTAATTTTAAATCAAGCAATGTCATCGATATGGCAAAAATTCTACGATAATGATAACGATGATATATATAAGAAAAGAAGACGACGATGACTATAACGATGATGATCATGATGATGAAGATGATGGAGGAGAAGGAGAAGGAGAAAAAGGAAGGAGGAGAAGAAATTCCAATGAAAAAAAAGTATTAAACTACTCTTCCACCTTAGCGCATGACAACAATAAAGAAGTCTCGTGATCCACAAATTCACCCCAACAGAATACATAAATTCAATTACAATTTCAGGTTTTATTATCTTATCTTATATTTTCTTTATCTTATGTTTAGTTGTTCTTGTCTTATCTTTATTTGCTTTTATCTTTCTTAAGCCAATGCTCTATATATATTTAGTTTTACCTTCATATTTACAATTCAATTCAATCAATTAACAATCAATAAAAGTTTGCATTCTTTTCTTTTCTTATTCTTTCACAATTTTATCATGGTATCAGAAGCCTTGGTATCCTCTTTGAAAAGGATACATAAACTATCATCTTTCCGATGAAAAATTACCCCACAATGAATAATCAATCTTCTAATTCAACCAATCTCTATTACATCCATCCAAGTAAAAATCCAACATCAGTCTTGGTTATCCCTATTCTAACAAGAAACAACTATCATTCATGGAATAGTCACTACGCGCCCTCTCTTATTGCGCTCTACGCGCCCTCTTTTATTGTGCTCTATGTGCCCTCTGAATACCACTCTTATTGCGCCGTAAAGATCAATCTTATTGCGCTCTACGTGCTTATTTTTTCATTTTTTTTAAAGAACGCTATTCAAGCACAGCATCTCCTTTTATATTTTTGCCGCCGGCAGCTCAAGCTCCGCCGCACGCATCTTCCTCCGCGTCACCACGTCAGACGCTCAACAATTTCATCGGAACTTATCCAATCTGTGGATTATTGACATCTTCCATCCACCAGCTTGTGGGGGCGTATTAAACTACTCTTCCACCTTAGCCCATGACAACAATAAAGAAGTCTCGTGACCCACAAATTCAGCCCAACAGAATGCATAAATTCAATTACAATTCTAGGCTTTATTATCTTATCTTATCTTTTCTTTATCTTATCTTTAGTTGTTCTTATCTTATCTTTATTTGCTTTTATCTTTCTTAAACCAATGCTCTATATATATTTAGTTTTAACTTTATAATTTGATCAATCAACAATCAATAAAAGTTCGCATTCTTTTCTTTTCTTATTCTTTCACAATTTTATCAAAAAGGAGGAGGAGGAGAAGGTGGTATTGGTGACGACGATAATGATGAAGATGAAGAAGAACGTGCACGCGTAAATATAAATGATTTGTATGGACTTGTATAAAAAAAAAGACTTGTATGCGGAGTATTATTCATGAATTCATTCCTTTACCAATTATTCTTTATAATTGTTAACGTAAACAAAATCATATTAATACTAAAAAAAGAAATATTAGGGATTATTAAAATTTATTGTTTTTTACTATCATTTAGTTATTAATTTAATTTTTTAGTATATTTTTTTAGTCTAATAATCTAACAACATATTTTATTTTATATTTTTAAATATTAATGAGTAATGACTAAATAATGGCTAAAAATAAGAAATTTTAATGACTCGCTAGTCATAGTAAAAATGTTCTCCAAATGCGTGATTGGATCTAATGATAATAATAGGCGGAGACAAATGCAAAGGATGATGACTCAAACAATTTTTTTATTAAATACTTTTCAAAGTATTGCAAATTTTTGGGGTATTTAACAAAAATCAAACTTTATATACATGATAAATTTTCTTTATATTATTATTGTTATTGGTATCATTTTATATCCTAAATTAGTAATTTTTTTCTGTAATAACATTATGGGTATATAAAATTTTTAAAATTACGTTGATTTTGTCCTAACATTATAAATTATGGCATAAAATATTTATAGAATCAAACTATTTTTATAAAAAGGCCGTAACCTTAGATAAAAAAAATTAAATTAATAAGTGTTTTAGTTATTAATAAGTGAAAGAGTTTATTATTTACCTAATAATTAATTATAAATTTTGAAAGAATTTAATGTGTATAATTTTACATTTGATTAAGTATTAAATCTGTTATACAAATAAAAATAATTAATTTTCATACTTGTTATTTAAAAATAATATTTTTTTCTATGTATATAAAAATATAATTATATTTTTTTAGAGATGTTGTGTGGGATTATATCTTTAAAATTAAGTCTTAATAATATTTTTAAAGATATATTTTTTAGCGAAACAGATTGAGTCTATCCCAATCATAAAAAAAATTAGAGATATAGTATGGGATTGTGGGCCAAACGAGTAGCCGGTCCGGATGGATATAAATTTAAGTTTATTAAGAAACTTTGGAATGTAATTGGGCTAGATTTCTGTAAGTTAGTGAAAGAATTTTTTTTCAATTGTCGTCTCTCAAAAAAAGCCAACTTGACATGGGTTACACTCGCCCACAAGGAGAGTGGGTCGAATGATCTTGAGGACTACCAACCTATAAGCATGGTTGGATGCTTATATAAAGTAATTTTGAAGATAATGGCTAGGAGGTTACAACCACTAATGCCGAGATTAGTGAGTGAGATATAGTAAGCTTTTGTAAGTGGAAGACGAATTCATGATGGAGTCCTAATAGCATACGAGACGGTTCATTGGTTGAAAAGGTCTAAGAAAAAAGCTTGGTTGATCAAATTGGACTTTCAGAAGGCATATGACAGGGTCTGATGAGATTTTATGAAAAGGTGCTTCATGGTATGGGTTTTGGAGTAAATGGAGGCATTGGGTTCATCAGTTGTGTCTCACACCAGCGTCAATGTCCATACTCATGAATGCAACGTTTATTTTGGTGGACATGTCCATCACTTGATGGACACAGTGGTATGTGTCCGTCGTTTGGTTTATTAGACACAAATCTTTGATTGACACAGTGGGACACAAGAGCATATAAAATATATGTCTTTTATGTCTCTCTTTTAGCTTGAGACACTAAAACACAACTTATAATACACAAAATTTTCCAATTTTATCTCTTTTTTTTAATTTCCATTTTGTTCATTATTCTCTCTTTTTAAGTGGGTTTTTTTTTTTGGACAGAGATAATATTGACATTTGCAATTTATTGTTTTGTCGAGTGTATAGTTACCAAACAAAGTAAAAATTTTGTCTCATTATGTCTATGTCTTCAATATCTATGTTCTTGTGTCTCTGTCTCAACCCATACATAAATCAAACGCAGCCCAATGGAACGGTGACAAAGTCTTTTAATTTGCAGCGAGGTCTATGCTAAGGTGATCTGATATCCCCTTTTCTCTTTGTACTTGTCGGGAAAGTACTGAATAAAATGCTTGTAAGGTTGGGTAGAAAAGGTCTTTTCCCTCCTTAGTTGATACCAAACATCTCTTTACACATTTTAATTACTAATACAAGCTTGGTAGTGTATTAAATTGGGTTCCCGTTTAATTTCTCACATTTGTACACATTAATAATTTGACAGTTGAGGTTTTTATTATGCCTACCAATAAATACTATAAGGTGATTGTGGAAGGATTAAATTTGGTGAAAACACACCTGCTCCATCTCTTATCCTAACTAAATTTCTCCCAAAAATGCCAGTCAAAATTGGGTTTAAGGTGATGAGTTAGTGGGAATCACCGAGATGATGTCTGCTACCAAGCATCTGTGTGATCGATTTGGGTGAGGACTTCATATTAAATTTCTTTATTTTTTCAATTTAATCCCTCATTCTTGTTTTCTTAAAATTGTGCCCAATCATCTTTGCTTAGAGTAATCGTTTTTGCGGATTAAGGAGTTTCATATATTGGGTTTTGGCTACTATTTCAAGATGACCAGCTGGATGCAAATGATTTGCAATTCAATTGGAAGTGATCAGGAGCATAATAGAACCTTTGGGGGATAAAGACCATCTCTGTTCATAATTACATTTTTATCCCTTTCGAATTGGTAATTTAAATTAGTTTTTCACTCAATAATAAAAGATCTTATCAATAGCAAAAGAGCTAATTTCATAGTTTCCTAGTTTGATTTGTGGTATAATTGCTATAGTAGCTTTTAACTTGATCTGGTGCAGAGGACAACAGTATTGGCATAAAAAGGTCCAAAGGATACCATCATTTGAGGTATACTCGGTTTCTTTCATTACTTTAAATATGCATTGATTGATTAGTTATCCTTATATGTAGGGATGATATAGTTGATAAACTTGAATCTGAAGCCAAATCGAATGTTTTATTAAATTGTTGGTTTCTCCACTGTTTAGGGTTTAGCTGGGTGTAATTGATTTGTAGTTTAGTTGGAAGTGATCGGGAGCATATTAGAACCTTTGGGGGATAGAATCCATCTCTGTTCATAGTAATATTTTTATCCCTTTCGAATTGGCAATTTAAATTAATTTTTTAGTCAATAATTAAAGATCTTATTGATAGCAAAAGAGCTGGTTTCATAGTTGTCTAATGTGATTTGTGGTATAGTTGCTATAGTCGCTTTTGACTTCATCTGGTGCAGAGGACAGCAATATTGACATAAATTAGTCTAAAGGACACCATTATTTGAGGTATACGCATTTTCTTTCATTACTTGAAATATGCCTTGATTGATTAATTATCCTTATATGTAGGGATGATATAGTTGACAAACTTAAATCCGAACACAAATTTATTGTTTAATTAAATTGTTGGTTTCTCCAATGTTTGTTAAAAAAGAAAATGACTAGGAAAATTATGACTAATATGTATCTCCTTTTTTCATTTTGACAAATATTTAGAACGTATTTGTTTTGTGTGTGATGTTTTGCAATCCTCTTGATCTTCTTAAATGATATAGTTGACCTATATCTACTGTGCTAATCTGCCAATTGGTATTTGCAGGTGAGTTTCATATTAACTGCATGGAACTATAACCTTTGATATACCATAAACTCAGGTGTTGTTGTTTGCATGGTTATGGTTTTTTTCAATATACTATGCGGTTCAATATTAATATTTTTCGCTTGTTATTGTTTTTTTTAATCTTTTTACCGAGCCCATGTCATAATGTAGGATAGTTACTCATAACTTTCTCTCTAAGTTGTACATAAACATCATGTAAAGCATAGGAATATAGTATTTGCGACAATAAAAATCGTCCGGTAATCCCAAAATGATTCTATAAAATATTGATTAGTCATGCAAAATATAAATCTTTGAAATCACATATGAACTTTCCTTTTTACCTGGACTGGTCAATAACTCATACCTCATTGAATGTTCACATTGCTTGGTGCTGCTGATGTAAATTCTGTATAATTAACAAATAATTATTCAATAAATTAATTATTGTTTAAAGAAATTAGAAAATTAAATTTGATAAGTTAGAAGAGTAAAAATAATTAAAATACAAATTTTGGCTCTAATTTGAAATATTTTGGCCCAAAATGGGCTAACAGACCAAATCAGTTGGACCGAACCCAAACCGAATCCAATGCCTACTATATATAAGACCAAATCAACTTTCTCTTCCCTCATAACATGAAAAACACGGTGAAATCAAGAGGAAAAACATGCAATCCTAGCTTCCAAATCCCTTCCAACTTCAAATCCTTGTATCTTTCAATTTGGAGCTCCGATTGACAAGCCGTCAGTGGCCACACGTTCGTCTCGAAATTCTCTACAATACTCACTGAACAATTTGGTAAAAAACTCACGTTTTTTGACCCAGTTCTCCCCTTTTCAGTTTCGAAAATTCTAGGTCCTTTTTGAGATTTTGTGATTTAATGATGTTAGACGTGCTCTTGTGGTGAGGAATCATCAGATTTTGTCCTTTTGACTCGTGAGTAATGGTAAGGAAATCCTAACCCTTGTGAATTGGTGATTTAGTGAGCCCTATGTTGATTATTGCAATATTGTATGAATTAAATTGTGTATCTTGTTGAATTGGAGTCCAATTGGTGGTTGAGTTTGTCGATTTGAACCTTGGAGGCTGGGAACCCAATTTGGTGTGGTCTTGGTGAAGTGAAAGCTTGAGGAGCAGTGGAATTTGAAGTGTTCCAGGCTTAGGAAGGAACCGGCGAAGGTATGATTTTGGTTTTCGTAGTTAATATTTAATGTCACGTGAAAACTTAGGCTAGTTGACCGTAGGATAAGTTGTATTATATGAATGATTGATGATTACTGATTTTGTTGGAAATTGTAAATGAATTAGTTGGTTTGATTGAGTATGTGTGGTGTATTTATATAATGTGAAAGTGTTAAGTTATTGTGAAAATGTAATGATTATTAATGTTGGTGATGACTTAAGATGATTATGAGTTATGATGATGATGATAGGTTGAAGAATAATGATTGTGTTGTTTTGATCTTGGCTTATCTGAAATGAAATTTATAAAATCGGATGTTGGTATATTGTGGGAGGGATAGAAAGTGTCGAAATGTGGTTTGAATGTAGTTGGTGTTGTTTTGGGGTATGAACCTTGGTTTTGAAATTGAGAGTTTGGAAAATAGAGATTTTAAACTCTTTTGGTAAAATAGATTTTTAACAAACTTTGGTGGTTCATAACTTGAGCCTCTGATTTTGGATTTGAATGAAATTTATTTCAAATTGAAGATAATTTCAAGAGCTTTGAAACGATTTAATGTTTGCAAAAATTGGAGTTTTTCAGAGAAAGTTATGAACATCGGAAGTAAGATATGGAAAACTGATTTTTATAATTTAGAAATTTTTTAGGAAAAAGGAAGGGTTGCGTACGCGAGCATGTACACGTGATGCAAGATTTACTTACTGCCTTGATATCTCGCGTACGCAGACATGGTCTTGCGTATGCAGACCTGTTAAATCGAACGCTCGCATATGCGGGCAGTACATGCTACGCGAGAAGTTCCTTCTGTTTTGTTATCTCGCGTACGTGGAACCTCTGTTTTGACCAAATGTAATATTTTTGAATATTTAACCAAACCTCTAGCTTTCCAAGCCTCCTTTACACTTGTTTAAAGTCCGTTAGTAAGCCTTTAAGTCTTATAATGAGGATGAGTCTGTTAAATAAGTTGGGGAGATATTTGGAAAGGTTTTATAAAGTCTTAACTAAATTAATGAAGCATTGGTAATGTTGAATAAGAAGTAAATAATAAAGATAATGATAATAGTATTGAAATGTGGCTGAGTGGAGATGTGTTTGAGGATGAGGTTGATTATGAAAAAGAAGAGTGAGAACGGAGTTAATTATGATCTTTGAATGAGTATGAATAAATTATAATGATAATGAGAATGAATTTCTGAATGAGACTCTGGATAAGATGTAGTGGTGTTGTCCACTTGCTCCGGGTATAAGTTTGATTAAGTTATGAGGAGAATGATTATGATAATGAGAAGTGAGGATGATTTATGATGAATATGTCTATGAATTCTCTCTGGTTGCAAATGGTGACAGGGCACTCTCCCTCCAATGGTCAGCCAATGTGGTGAGATTTGTGTGCAACAGAGAGATAATGCCTGGGTTAGCTACCGGGCATGTCGGGTTGGCTGTATAACCGACAGATAAGGTCATTAGCCATAGGACAGACATGCATCATGTGCATTTGTATTATTTGTTTGAGTATGTATTTGTTTTGGCTTGTCTAATTGTTTATCTATGATTAACTGCTATCTGATCTACTTGTTTTAATTGCATCCTATCTGTGTTTTCTTTATTTGTCTTGTATGTCTTTGTAATTGAGAGATTCCTTGTTTGGTGAAGGTGTGACGAGGGTAGTTCCACCGGTATTTTCAGAGGGTTAGAGGAAGCAAAAGTGAAGTGTTGAGTTAGGATTAGATTCAGAACTTGAGAATCTTAGATAGTTACCAAATTTCTGGTTTAGTTATTTCTTTAAGTTTAAATCTAGAGTCAGAATTTTAGGAATGCCTCTGGCTTTCTCGGAACCTTATATATTATCTATGTGGGCACTTTTACCATACTAAGAACCTCCGGTTCTCATTCCATACATGTTGTTGTTTTTCAGATGCAGGGAGTGATGCACCTTGCTAAGCGTGCTAGATGACTCCTTCAGAAGCGAAGATCTATTTTTTTAGGGTTTTTATATTATGTACTTAGCTTATATATATATATATATATATATATATATATATATATATATATATATATATATATATATATATATATATATATATTCTCCATTGTTGTATAACACTTGTATTAGTACATTTTAGAGGTTGATGTCAGAGAATTAGGATTTATATCATGTCTTTTGGTATGTCGTTTGGGTTGTATATGTATATATGTATTCTGGTCGGCCTTTGCTTCGCAGCTCGAGTCCAGAACTTGATTATAGTTATCCATTGAAACTCTATATATGCCTATCTTTTGGTTTTCTATATAAGCTTTTCGTAAGATCGTTCTTCGTGAGTGATGCATCTTCGGTTTCATTTTGATCATACCCTTTTCTTTCAAGGCTCCTAGTTATATTATTCTTGTTGTATATATGTATCTATTTTGTTTTTAGAGGTTGTAGTGCCTCACCACCTTTGATTTATGACCTAAGCATAAAGCTCTGTGTGGTAGGGTGTTACAGCTGACCTAGGATCTTCTTCTCGTGTACACCCAACATTCCTAAGACTTCTTTGAAAAACACATTTTCAGTTTGGTTGCCATTGTTATCATCATGTCACAACAATATCTTCAACCCATCCCTATGAGTGACCCTAGAAATTTCCAGGTATAGTTGACCATGAGTAAAGGCTTGTTTTTTAAGAATCAATCCAACCCTAGACACTAATTGATATTGACTCTTATTAATAGTCATTGTATATGAAACCATGATAGTAAATTGTCGACGTTGGAACTTGAATGGGATCCGGTGATCTGATGGACTTAGTGTCATCATTGGAATAAAAACTTTGTTGCCTGAGTTTTTTTTCTGAAATGCTTAGTGCTTCTATAATGTGCTTTCCAAGCTTAGTAACTACTAAACGTGTCCCATTGCACAACCCAGCAGCATGATCAATGTTTCTTAAGAGCATTATTGGTGTCCCCACTTTTAGTGTAAGCTCATGATTCGGCACACCTGAACACCTAATAGTGTTTAGAAATTCATGTATGTGTACCGATGCTAGTAACTCATTGTTCCCTTCTGTGGGGCATGCTTTGTCTGATCTAAACAAAGTTTGCGATTCAGCCGAATTTAAAGTCATCATGTAATGTCGGTGCGAGTATGGCTCTGTCCTACAAACAATGATGTGATTCTGGGGGTTCAAACAATTCCGGATAAGTGGCCTTACAAATAGCCTCTATGGTGTCTATCCAGTCATGTATAAGGTTGTCATCGGGAATTTTTACTTTGTCAACGCCACCCATAGATATTCCAATCTTACCATCCCCAATTTTCAGCATCCATTCAGAAAATTGATTCAATTCAGTTGAGCTCACATTACCTGGGCCTACACTAAGACTCATGTTTCTTGTTAGTGTCAACAAATTGCAGGCATTCCAAATGTACGATGAGTTAATGCTTGCGTTGACAATTTCTTGTCTTGTACCCTTTGGCATAACGGGTAAAGTTTGCCGAAAGTCATCTCCAAAAACAACTGTCTATCCACCAAATGGTTAATCTAGGCTGTTAATATTCTTGAATCTTAAAATGTCTTGCATTGTCTGGTCAAGGGCTTCTATACAATATTTGTTAACAATTGTAGCTTCATCCCATATAATTAATGTTGTTTTAACCAACAACTGAGCTAGATCACTCCCCTGTTTTATGTTGCATGTGGATAACTCATCTACATTGAGTGGGATAGCAAAGCGTGAGTATGCTGTCTTGTCACCTGGAATTAATAGAGAAGCTATTCCACTTGAAGCAATGGCCAAAACAATTTGACCTTTAGACTTTAATGTCGAAGCTAATGTCTTCCACACAAATGTTTTTTGAGTTCCACTGTATTCATATAGGAAGAAAACTCCTCCGCTATAACCATAGACCGCTTCCATGATTTTATCATATGCTGATTTCTGTTCAGTTGTCATCTGATCTAGTCCAGTAGAGTGCTCCTAAGCTAATTTACGTCTATCATAATGCAGCTCATCACAAGTTAGCCCATTGACCATATTAAACATCATCTGAGAGGTGCATGAGTCAAAGATGGAGTGTGGCATGATTCAAAATATGTAAGACTCTTATGGTACCCCTTGAGTATTAGCTCAATATCTATTAGAGCTAACTCCTTCAACTCATCATCTGTTAGTCTTAGATCTGTGTTAAACAAAGTTTCAATAAATACATTATCATAAAAATAGTGATTTTAAAATATAAAAACACAAAATTCCCCCCTCCCCCTCCCTTTTTCCCAATTTTTTTGAATAAAAATTAACAATTTTAAGTGTATAAAGTTATTATATATTATATAAATTTATTTTTTATTTGAAAATAAAGTAAGTAATTATTTTATATAAATAATTAAATTATTAAACTCATAAGCAAGTAACAATTCTAAAATTGAGAAAAATATTATTTTCAATCAATTTTTTATTAAATAAATTTTTAAATCTTTAACTTCTTTTCTCTTTTAAATTTTTTTTCTTAATTTTACACCTCTTATCGTTTAAAAATATATAATAACATCAACATCTAATTAGGTGCTAAATTTTTTTTATATATATTATAGTATATAGATGAAAGTAAATTATTTTAATTTTTTTTATTTTTCATGTGATGTTAAAATTATAACATATTAAGTAAATTCATTAAAATAATTATATTTTATATACTTTTTAACGAATATATTTTAATATTTTAAATACATATAACAAAGTTATTAGAACACCTTATTTATATTTATTTTATAGCATATTTTTTATGATGTGAAGAATAAAATATAACTTACTGTGATAATAATACTAAAGAAAATAAACTAATTAAAAAAATAGATAATTTTTATATTTTATCAAATCCAAAATGAAAAAGAAAATTTTATAAAAACTAAGATAATTTTTTTATATGACAAACACTTAGTAGTATTTTTTAATTAAAAATACTAATCATATTATATATTACTAAATATACTATATTATATTTGATTATACAATATTTTAATTTTCGACCATCCTCTACTGAAAGCAAATGCCATGTCTTTTCCCATATATGTTCTAGCCTTTCCATGGAATTTGAAAACAACAATGTTGTAAATAGCTTCCTCAAATAAACTCATGATCCCAATGATTTGCTTTTTTCTATTGCATCAATGTATTCTCTATCATCATCTAAAAGACATTGTGCTTAACATGCATCCCTAAATGATGAATGAAGGACACCATCTATTGTCCTTATTTCTTCATATGATTTAGGCCCTTTAGCATAATTAAAAAGTAGTCTAAGGTAGTAACTTTCACTCGATCTAAGAGGGACAAAAAAAATATGACCTATCACAGCAAGTGACTTTCGTGGAAACAATTTCCTCTCCTTTGCTTTCCATACAAATTTTGTTGGGAATTCAACATAAGTAAGTGATCGGGCTTTGGGATATGACTTGTTCACTTCAAACCATTCCAAAAACATGGATTCCTTTACAGAAGCTTTTCTAGAAATGTCTTCCGAATTCTCATCATCTCTGAAAACCACTGGTTGCTCGTTTGGCAAGTGAAATCCCAACCTTACCACAGACGGGTCTCTATAGTGAATGTTGTACCCAAAAATTCTCCAAGCAGCTTTGCATGGAGATATATATCGACAATCATAATACATACTGACTTCATCGTGCTCATCCTTGAATAAATACTTTATTGATCTAGATTGGTTGTGCCACTCAACATTGATGTGTGCTCCATATCTCATCAATAAATACCTATTATAAGGAATGACATAACAATTATCAAGATCAATACCTAACTTCATGATTGTATTTCCATCATCTCTGCGTCTGTATACTGGATAACCATTTTCGTCAATTGTTATGTTCTCAACAAATTCTTGCGGAAGTGTCTGATGCATTTCCCATTTTTCATACATGGTGAATCTTTCTTGACTAAACCATATGGACCATGCATCATGTGCTTCCCCACTACTTCATAGTATTATGGATCAGCCTTGTTGTCTGGTATTTCAGCGGATATAATCTTATCAATATCTTCTGCAGTAGGATACTTGCCATCACGATGGAGGAACAACAAACATGTGTGCGTGAGGTAGCCCACGTTTTTTAAACTCGATGGTGCAAATCACTGGAAAAAATAAATAATGAACTAAACCATTAGTGCATCACTCCATGTTGAACACAATCATTTAGTTCTAAATTATAAGCAATCATACAAAAAAAAGTACGTGCCCTATATCTGTTTGATAATGACTACCATTATAAAATATTCATTCAAACTTGAACCAATTGAGAATTGCAAAACAACATGCATCTGTTTCTAATAAATCTTGCGAAAAAACTATATGGAGATACATATTAACTCAAAATATAAAAGGATCATGATTTAAGTGTTTTTACCTGCGAAAACTCATCCAAAAATCTTCTGGGTTCTTATGTCTGTAACTAAATGATCCAACTTCATCTTAAAAGCCCTACATACCATGTCCAGTCGGTCTTCAGCATTTAGTTCTCTGTTCCTTAAGAACTCTTTTAACTCAAGCCACTTTGGATTACACGTGAATGTAATGAAAAGGTCTGGGTAACCGACTACCTTGCATATTGCCATTGCATCAAAGTAGTTTTAAATCATGTACCTAGGCCCTCCAGTGAATGAAGATGGCAATATAATATGTTTTCCATGAGAAGATGTTGCTGTCTCCCCACTCAGTATTGCTTCTTTGATACTCTTGTACATCTCACATCTGAACTTCTCTTGGTTAAGACATATGTAGTTTAACCTGGCTGACTCTATCATCGAAAAACCATCAACCAAAAATTGTTGGAATAGTCTCCTAGAATATAACAATGGGATTCCACGGACAATTGTTCTTGTATTCTAAACGCAAAAAATTCCCTTATCGATACATCCTATCACCCCTTTCTGCCATCTAGATTACTCTTGTTAAGTGAAACATCTTTCTTATAACCATTTTCTTTGTACAGAAATAGCAAAGGGTATTGCAGGCCTAAATAAGCTGGATTTAGCTGGTTGATCCTTTGTAACCTTCCACTTCGAGTCTCCACAATAATGTCTCTATCAGTTTGATCTATATCAAAATCACCCACAATCAATGCAACAACCTCACTGGTTGATGGTAAATTATATCTTCTCCCATCTTTGCCCCTCTTGCCTATAAGCCTTAGCTTCACTATGGACCTAGAGGTCGAAGACATTGACTCCCTAACCATATGAAATGCTTTCACCAACACATTGTTTTCATCTAGTATTGACTTCAATTCTTTCACTATGCCTTCGTGGATATCGTTGTTTTCTTCTTCCCTGTATGAGTTAAAATAGACTAAAGTTAATTGTCTCAACAAAAAATACTTTAGATTATATGGGGAATATAACCTTCTCAAAGAAAAATTGAATTAGCTACATTATATTAAGTATGAACCTATTAGCAGAAATACGGGTTTGAACTTCGTTTTGAGTATCAAATACATATAGCTGAGCAAACTTTGCTCTACTAAGGCTACCCATCAAGTGATAGTTTTCACCAAATAATCTAAAGGTTGGTGGCCCTCTCGAATTATTTACCGCTTTGTCTATCTTGACACCAATAGATGTGAATTGAAACATGCTATTATAAGATCTAATGTTCTCCCAAAAATATTTGCTTTTGATGTCATCACCGTATAACAAATTGTACAATGTCTTGGGAGGAATTTGACCTTGGCCGCCTCTACAACATGGTGTGTATTTAGACTCACTTGTGTTGTAATTTTTGTTGATCCTTTTGGCATACCAAAATAGTGAATGACAAAATTCACACGAATGTTGTGCAAATCCCATGTGCAAATATTTTTCACATAAGAATCGTGTAGTTATAGCTATGAACTCTTATTTTATAGAATTTATTAAAAAATTATACTTTATTAATTTTGGTCAAAGTATAAATTCAATAGAGTGATGGGTCATGAGTGTGTTAAGAAATGTTTTATGGTTAATTTTGTGAAAAATATTAATATAATCGGTTGAAGAAAATGCAATACAATTCTAAATCACTTACCATTATAAATTTATTTTTATCTGAATTTTGGACTAAACATAATTTCAATAGAAAGATAGGTGATCTTTTAGAAATTTGTAATGTTTTTATTTGAAAGACAATGTATTTTTATATCAATCTTGGTGCAAAATATTATTTCAAATGGATCTGATGCTAGAAATATTTTATTTTTGTTTTATTGAAATATTTTTTTATGGAATTCAATAAAAAATGATTATTTATGAATTTTGGTCAAAGTAATATTTCAAGAAAGTGATGGGTGTGATAAAAAAATTTTAACATTTTTTTAATCTACGATTATTTTTTATATATTATTTCGGAGTAAAATATTAATTTAGCTTGGTGAGAGGAAAATTTTAAAAATATTATAGTTGTTGCTTAAATAAAATATATTATTTATCTGAATTTTCATTAAAATACTATTTTAGTAAAAATAATGAGTTTTTTTTAGAAAGTTACAATATTTTTTGATAAAATGATTTTTTAATTACTTTTGATGCAAAATAAAATCTTAATCGGGTGAACGATACGCATGATAATTTTTTTATTTAATTAAAAAATTTAAATTTTATAAATTTTAAAGAATATATAGTTAATGAGAGTGATTGGCATATGTTCAAAGAATTTATAATATTTTTTATTAATCAAAAAATATTTTTTATATTGATTTCGGGGTAAATATTAAATTATGTTGATGAGAAGAAAGTGTTAGGATTTTTTTTGTTTTAGTAATGAAAAATTATTTGTTCAATGATCTTTTGTCAAAATAATATTTTAGAAGAGTGATATGTGTCATTTAGAAAGTTGAATTTTTTTTCTCTTTAACAAAAATTATTTTTTAATTTATGTTGGTGCAAACTTTTTTTCTTTTATATAAAAATATTTTTTTATATCAATTTTGAAATAATATTTTTTTAAATGGGTTAGTTGAATGAGTTAGAGTTGTTTTATTTTTTTCTCAATGCAATTTTTTTTTATCAATTTTAACGTATATTTTCAAGAGAGTGATAGATGTAATAAGAGATTTTTTTACATTTTAAAATAATAAAATAACATACCACTATTAGTTAATTTTACTCCCAGCAGATCCTGCCATATTCTTCTATATTCCCTTTTTGCCTGTATTTTTAAAGATAGAGTAAGATGGTAACAATGATCCTTGGATATAGTAACAGGTGGAAGACATGGCACATTATTCATTCACCATACAAAATGATATTTTTTTCTAACAAATATACCTTTGCTAGTATTCAACTTACTTCTATCATTGCTAGGTACTTCTTTTATTTGAGATACTAATAAATGAACAACAAAAAATCAAACTTGTAAGAGATTTTAAGTGTAGAAATTAGTGTAAAAAATTTACACAATTGATTGTTTCCATCCTCACTGGAGACACCTAAACTGGTGTTGTTCTGCTTTGCACCATTCATAATGAGTTTCTGCTTTGCTCTAGCTTCCTTTGCTTGACTTGTATTATAACATAAAACCTCTTCTAGAATCTTTTAATTACATATGAACATAAAATACTTGCACAATGTATAAAATACTCCTTATATAATAATTACCATGGGCAGTGTTGGTGGTCCCGGAATGACTGGCGACAAAGGAATCCCGCTTGAGGTCCTATTGGGGTCTATCTTTATAGCTCATAAGATCTCCAATTATGACATCGATCTGACCTGCATCATGGAATTCGCTCTCGGGTAAACTTTCAAGTCTGGCAAAAGATCATTGACACACGAACCTAATAAAACATATCAAACCTATTCTAATATCATTTGATGCCGATTAATTTATACCTTTACAGCGTCCAATTATAGTTGTTTTCTTATTAAAACCAAGGGTCATCATCTAGTCTTTCGTAGCCTTCTTTTGGCGATTTGTGTTGTGAAGCATTTTACAACTTAGTACTTGAATGGCAGTTACTATCAATTAATCATATCATATGCTTTATGAAAATTGTATACTTTTGTACTCAGTGCTGAAATTTACCTATGCAAATCTCTGATTGTCTTGAATTTCTAACCTCATAATCATCAACTACAAGAGAATTTGACCTCAATGAAGTTGAGGTTGAATATGATTTCATGATTGATTCCATATGAACTGTGTCTAAATGGGCTGCATTGAATGTATGCTTCTATTAAATAATTGTACAACACATTAAAAGCATTCCTTTAACTGTACATAATATATATACACTTGTCAAAAAAATTACTTCAAAAATTATTTAGGTCAATAATATTTGCATTGTTGTCTATAGTAGTTGATGATCTTGCATCTACGTTGATTGAACCATATATCAATATTGTAGTTTATTGTAGCATGGTTTTTAACATTATCAACTTCATATAATGATATTGGATAATACCAACAGCTTTATCCTATTATTTATGGTGGCTTATCTCATATGCTACTTCCAAATATATTTATAACTAAACCTATTGGATTATGAAGTCATTCGTATACCTTAGAAACAACTTACCTTTATTGTTTGGTTTTGAAATCAATTGTCTCCTTCCTACAATCTTGGATGATCTTTCTTTCCTAGCTAATGTGGCTTTTTCTATGAATACAAACATGTCATCAAATTAACCATAGTTCCCCCAAATAAGCTATTCAAATCAGTATATGGAGAAACGTACCACCATAGACATGATTTTGTGCACTCAAATTAATAGCAATGTCATGAAGTGCCATTTGGGCCTGGTTAACTCCCTGGTTTAGGTTGGGTATGTTTGGGTTTACATTGCATACTTGTCCTTGTAGGGTGTTTTCTTTTCCTTCTACTCACCTCTTGGGTAGATTACTGGTGGTGTTTACAATCCAACCTACCAAATTTATTCTTTTAGAAACAGCAATACATCAACTTGAATAAAGTAATAATAAGTTTTAAAATTGTTAGTTACTTGATAGTTAAGATGCTGAGTTATGTGATCCTTCTGCAACAGCATCCATTTGGGTATCATCGGATAAGTTCTTTGCCATAGGCAAATCATTGTTGCCATAATATATGTTTGGCATCCATGATATTTCTTCTTTCCTTTCTGGCACATGAAGCTTAGAGATAATCTATGCACTTTCTATTTGAGCTCCTCATTAGGGTTTGAAGCATAGTCATTAAAACCGGACCAGACCAACCGATTTGACCAAAAAACTGGTAAACCGAACCTATTATCGGTCCGGTTCGAGATTAGGACCGCTTAAGGTAAAGAACCAGATCAAACTGGTCAAACCTGGCGTAAACCGGCATAAATCGGTCAAATTAGGTGACATTTGTACCGGACTGAACCAAATCGCTTGGTCCAGTTGAAGGTGAGTCTACCGAACCCCTTAGCCCAGGGAAGCATGGGTGATGATCATACCACCAAGCTGCAGTGCTTCTTATTATTACATATACAAATTAAGATATATATATATATATTCAATTTATTTTAATTTTAAAGTCACTCATTTTTAAATTAATTATATTTTATTTAATTATAAATTTTATTAAATATATACAAATTAAAAAGATAAACAAAAAAATTTATTAATCACAAGTTATTTTTTCTTTTCATGATTATATGATATCTATTAATATTATTTTTTTAATAAATACTTATAGTATATAATAATAGGTAAAGACACACATACAATTGTCTTTATATGAAGTTAATAATTGAAAATCATTAGATGATATTTAGTTAAACTTATCAAATCATCTAACAGTTCTTAAAGAGCAATTTCACATGAAAATAACTGTGTGAGTTTTCACCTATAATAATATAATAACAAAATAAATATAAACTAATTAATAAAGTATTAAAATTTAAAAATAATAATTATTTTTATAAAAACAAAATAAAAGTGCTTATAATAAAGAAAAAATAATTAAATTTTATATATTTATTTAATTATACTGGGTTAACCAGTTCGATCAGTGACCCACCGGTTGAACCAGTGACCCAACAACTAGATCGGTTTAATCACCGGTTCGGTTCTGATAACTATGGTTTGAAGAAAATGTAGCATAATTTTGGTTGAGGTAGTGAATTAGTTAGACTGAATAAGTTATCCAGGTCTCATTTTAGCTATCTTGTGGTGGTTTGACTATCGAATGAACATTGCTTTACTTAACACTAAATAACAGGGTAGTTTTGAATTTCTATAGTCATGTTAAACTTTTGTTAGGTATAACCTTGCAACAATGCTCATTCTCTCACTTCGATATGTTATTTAGTGGCAAATGTTTAAGAATTCTTTATTAAATTAATTGGGATACCTTATCTAGCTCCTTTAGAGTTGAAAATAACATATTAGAAGACAGAGTGGTCAGCTGTTTTTAAGTACATATTAGTGTATAAGAAAATTCAGGTTTTGTGTGCTAATCGAAAATTATTGTGCATTTTGGGATCATGGTGATTTTTTAATGATCTTTTATGTTAGTTTTGAGTATACATTGATGTGAAATTCATATTTGATACTTAAATTTGATACTTAATTGTATACTATGAAGTCCAATATTTTAGCTATAATTTTTCCAACAGTTCGTTGTTTAGTGAAGTCCCATAGTTATACTGTTGGATTACGAGTGTTCATAACACGCAGTGGAAGTAATAAAGTAATCCTATTGATCTATATTGTGCTTAAAATTTTATTGAAATAAGATGGGTTAGATGCCAATACCTGAGTACCCTAGTGAATAAAGCTTTCTCCTTCGATAGTACGAAGGTACTATGTGTATCCACACCGAGACTAATCCTTGTTGTCAACTCTTTGACCAATGGATTTAACTGAGAAGTTTCTTGCAACTCCTTCCACCAGCAATTCTTCACTAAGAATTTGGAATATTTGTGTATGTGGAGGTAAAAAGAGAAAACTTATGTTTTCTTTCTTTTATCATATACACATATATAGTATGAGATTGGTGACTGATTTGTGAATCAAATTACAACTTAATTTGAGACAAAATCAGTTAGGATCTTATCCATATTTACAACTCATCAAAGAATAAATAATTGATTATTTAATATTCTCAATTATAATATTATTATATTCATGGTGCTAGCAAAGAATATAATAATACTCCATTTGAATTAATATAATTATTTATTTGATCTAATCAAAATAATAATTAAATAATTATTTACCAAGGATTAGAACACTCGTTAGTGTGTGACCCCATAGGTTCAATACTAAGCGGGTAGTATATTAGTCATACTAAATTTACTAATCAAGGTTGGTGTCTAGCAACGCTCCTTGACGACCCGATAGTGTGAAGTAATAATAATTTTACTAAGAACCCAAGATGAACAAAAATACAACTCCTTCCATCTTTTCAGCTCTTGGCTAACTTTTAGAGTACGGTTTGATTGTCAAACTCTAACTTGTTACCATTATTATAATAAATTATGAATGACTTAAGAAACTCATTTCTTAATTCATTCAAACCCCTTGGTCAAGGCATTGTTTATTTCATTCATTATAATCGTAGAGCTCAAACTCATTACCATAGTTGATGGATTCCATTTTGACTAATCATTAATTCTACAAGTATTTAAATCATACCCAATGTCCATTCAACTAACACCGTAGGGTGTTAGGTGTCCAGAATCAAAGTATAACAAATACATTGTTAATTACTATGATAGTCGCAGGTCAAAGGAAAATTCTAATATTATGTTCATCATAAGAATATCCTATTGACAAATATACGGTAATTATAACCATTAGGAATTCTTAGAGTGAGTCAGTTCAATGGTTATATCTCTATATATACCATTTATATATATAATTTAACAAATGAGATCTATTAATCTTCATCCAATGAAGACTATTATATATATATATATATATATATATATATATATATATATATATATATATTAATCTATCCGAATCACTAATGTCCCATTTTTAGTGATTCTACGATTAAGAACAATTTAAATTAAAAGTACTAAAAAAACGTATATCTCATTATTACGATCCCTATCGTAATTATTCGTTTCTAATTTTTAATTAAGGACACTATCATAAATTATAAAAGTTTATTCTTATAAAAAGGAATAATAATAATAATAATTCATGATAGTATTTTGTTGGACATACACACTTATCTCCAACAATCTCCCACTTGCACTAGAGCCAATGACAGATTGGATCTAGGGCATACATGTATTTCCAACAAAATCTCCCACTTGCACTAGAGCCAATCAGTCATATATTTCAATCCCAATTCCCACATGTGCTTATCAAACTCTTTTGATCCAAGCACCTTAGTGAATGGGTCTGTTGCACTATCATTCCCAGCAACCTTTTGAATTTCAACGTCTCCATGTTCAACGATCTCTCTTATCAAATGATACCTTTTCAAGACATGCTTAGATTTTTGATGTGATCTTGGCTCTTTTGCTTGTGCAATGGCTCCATTATTGTCACACAGTAACAAAAGTGGTTCTTTAATTGAAGGTACCACACCAAGCTCGTTTATGAACTTCTTCATCCACACAGCTTCTTTAGCAGCCTCACTTGCTGCTATATACTCAACTTCAGTCGTTGAATCAGCTACAGTAGCTTGTTTGGAACTTTTCCAACTCACTGCACCACCGTTTAAGGTGAAAACATAACCTGAAGTAGATTTGCTATCATCTTTATCTGAGGCAAAACTTGCATCAGTGAACCCTTTTGGTATAAGTTCAGAATCTCCATAGATGAGGAATTGGTCTTTGGTTCTTCTTAAATATTTAAGAATGGATTTAACCACCTTCCAATGTTCCTCACTAGGATTTGCCTGATATCGACTGGCTACTCCTAGCGCATATGCGACATCAGGACGTGTACATGTCATGGTATACATGATAGTTCCCACTGCACTAGCATATGGTATTCTACTCATGCGTACTCTCTCTTCAGAAGTTTTAGGACAATCCTTTCTGCTGAGAGTAATTCCAGTGCCTATTGGTAAATAGCCCTTTTTGGAATTTTCCATGTTATACCTTTTTAATATGGTATCAATGTACATAGACTGTGAGAGTCCAAGCAACCTTTTAGATCTATCTCTATAAATTTTTATTCCTAGAATATAGGCTGCTTCTCCCAAATCTTTCATGGAGAATTGTTGAGATAGCCAAGTTTTGGTATTTTGCAATGCTGGTACATCATTTCCTATTAGTAATATGTCATCAACATAGAGTACTAAGAAAATGATTGTACTCCCACTAAACTTTTTGTATATGCAAGGATCCTCTTCACACCGGATAAAATCGAACTTTTCGATTGTCTTATTAAAACAAATGTTCCAACTTCTAGAAGCTTGCTTTAGCCCATAAATGGCGCGTTGCAGCTTACAAACTTTACTATGATCAGACGGAAGTGTGAAACCTTCAGGTTGTGTCATGTACACTTCCTCTTTGAGTTCTCCATTAAGAAAAGCTGTTTTCACATCCATTTGCCATATTTCATAATCATAGTATGCTGCTATAGCAAGTAGAATCCGAATAGATTTGAGCATTGCTACAGGAGAAAATGTTTCTTCATAATCTATTCCTTCCTTTTGACGGTATCCCTTGGCAACTAGACGGGCTTTATAGGTCTCTACCTTACCATCTGCTCCAATCTTTTTCTTGTAAACCCATTTGTAACCAATAGGTTTTATGTCTTTTGAGGGTTCAACCAAAGTCCAAACATTGTTGATCCTCATAGACTCTATTTCGGATTCCATGGCACTCTGCCATTTTAGACTTTTGGAACTTTGCATTGCCTCTTCATAAGTCTTAGGATCATTATCATCATAATCGATCCCATTTTCCACATCATCTTGCACCATTAGGTTTAGCCTTAGTGGTGGACGATGTTCTCTTGTGGACCGTCGAAGAGGTAGTTCTTGTACCAAAATTGGAGGTTGTTGAACCGGTTCCAAAGGTAGTTCAAGGATTGGTTCATTAATCTCTCTTTGAACTATTATCGGTTCGTTATCCTCAACTCTTGAAGATGGTAAATTTGGTGTTAGTTTAAGTACATCCAAAATTGGTTGCTCAACTTGAATTTCATATTCTTGAGCTTGTACTATTTCATTGGTTTCTTGAACTTCATCAAGTTCTATTTCTTCACCTTGTCTTCCTTCAGAAAGAAATTCCTTTTCTAAAAAGGTTCCACCTCTTGCCACAAACACTTTGTGGTCAGAAGGGTGATAGAAATAATAACCCATTGTTTCTTTAGGGTAACCAATAAATCTACATTTATCGGACCTAGCATCAAGTTTATTACTTTGCAATTTCTTAACATATGCTGGACATCCCCAAACTCTAATGTGTTTGAGATTTGGTTTTCGTCCTTTCCATATCTCATATGGTGTTAAAGAAACTGCTTTAGTGAGTACTTTATTTAGCAAATATGCTGCTGTTTCTAAAGCATAGCCCCATAAATTCAATGGAAGATCAGTAAAAACCATCATGGATCGAACCATATCTAATAAAGTTCGATTCCTCCTCTCTGAAACACTATTGTGTTGTGGGGTACCAGGAGGTGTCCATTGAGAAAGAATCCCATTTTTCTTTAAGTACTCAAGAAAATGATCATTTAGATATTCTCCTCCTCTATCAGATCTAAGCACTTTAATGCTTTTACCTGTTTGATTTTCAACTTCACTGCGAAAAATTTTGAACATTTCAAATGACTCAGATTTGTGTTTCATAAGATATACAAAGCCATATCTAGACATATCATCAGTGAAAGTGATAAAATAAGAATATCCTCCTTTGGCTTGAATTTTCATTGGTCCACAAACATCTGTATGTATTAGTCCCAATAATTCTGTAGCCCTTTCTCCATGTCCCATAAATGGAGTTTTGGTCATTTTTCCTTTGAGACAGGATTCACAAGTTACATATGATTCATAATCATATTTGTTAAGGTAACCTTTTTTATGTAACTTAGAAATCCTTTTTTCTCCTATATGACCAAGTCTACAATGCCAAAGATATGATTCATTTACTTGATTATTCCTCTCTCTTTTGAGAGTAGAAACATGCATGAGAGAATTACCATTTAAATCGGGAAGAATATAAATGCCATATTGGAGATAGCCATTTACGTATAAGTCATCACCATAATAAGTAGAACAAATGCCATTTTTAATATTAAAATAAAAACCACATTTGTCCAACATAGAAACAGAAATAACATTTGCAATAAAATTAGGAACATAATAACAATTCTCCAATACTAATGTCTTGCCCGTAGGCATTGCTAAAGAAATAGATCCTATAGCTACAACAGCAACATTTGCTCTGTTCCCGACTTGAAGGTAAGTTTCTCCCTTCTTCAGCCATCTACTTACTCGTAGTCCCTGCAACGAATTGCAAATATTATGAGCACTTCCGATATCTAATACCCATATAGAAGAATTAATAGTAGCCAAAGAAATCATGAAAACTGTTTTCAAGTATGTCTTACCTTCCTCTTTGGTTTTCAAAGAAGCAAGGTACTCCTTGCAGTTTCTTTTCCAATGACCTTTGCCTTTACAATAAAAGCATTTAGCATCATTTTTGTCAGCCTTTTCTTGCTTGCCCTTGGGTTTGGTCACATCACCCTTAGGTACCATGGGTTCTCTTTTAAAATTATTCTTTCCATTTCCTTTTGCTTTCCACTTTCCTTTCTTCTTAGAAGAGCTGCCAACTACCATAGCAACTCCTTTCTTTTTCTCAGATGCAATTTGATTCTCATAATCAATTAGCATGTTGAGCATTTCATGAAGATCACATCTTACTTTAATCATATTAAAGCTAACAATGAATTGTGAAAAAGTTTCTGGAAGAGATTGCAAGATCAAATCTTGTGAAAGTCTTTTACCCAATTTGCATCCCAACTTCTCAAGTTGTTCAATAAGATCAATCATCTTAAGAACATGGGGTCCAACAGGAGAGTCCACATCAAGTGTGGATCTAAACAAAGTTTTGGACAATTGGTATCGGGCTGTCTTTGTGCACCATACATCTTCTTAAGATGTTCAACAATAGTCGGTGGATCCATATCCTGATGTTGCCTCTGAAGATCAGAACCCATGGATGCCAGAATGATGCATTTGGCAGTAAGACAATTTTCCAAGTACTTCTCATAAGTCTTGGTTGCCTCATTATCAATACTTCCATCCTCTTTAGGAACTGGGGCCGTAATAGCAGGCTTATCGATTATATCAATTAGCCTTTCATGCATGAGAACAATTCTCAAATTGCGATACCAATCATCATAATTGGCTCCAGCCAATTTGTTATTTTCAAGTATGCCACGCAGTGATAGAGTAGACATATTATTCATGAATCTAAAAGGAAAAAACAAATATAAGTACGTATTCACACATACAAATAACACTTTCTACAATAATTATTATTATAGAAAATTAAGAAATCTTTATTTCTTAAAAAAAATATTTAAAATCATGAATGAGTATCTTGGTTGTCAAGTCATTACTCATATAATTTTAAATAGATGATTAAATGTATCACATACAATTTTAATCCCAAATAATTACCTGGTTGTCAGGTTATTATTTAATTGAATTATATTTTATACCCCTAGGTTGTCTAGGTTCAAGTAAAAATTAATTCATTCCATGTATCAAATACATATATAAATTTTATCCTTGAGTACGAATCTCCTGGTTGTCAGGTAACTCCTCGTAAACAAAGTATAAAATTTATTTATCCCTTTTTTCCTTTCAGTTTTATTTCATAAATAAATAAAACAATAACAACAGTATGTTCCTTAACATACATATAATTTTATCCCACATAAATTTATAATTTTGACAATGGCATCTCATACCATTATTAGGAATCACATTCACTATAATAACAAAACTTGAATTAATCCTATTAATTATGAAAATTTTTGCAATAAAACTTTAAACACAAAAGTGCCATGGCTCTGATACCACTGTTGGATTACGAGTGTTCATAACACGCAGCGGAAGTAATAAAGTAATCCTATTGATCTATATTGTGCTTAAAATTTTATTGAAATAAGATGGGTTAGATGCCAATACTTGAGTACCCTAGTGAATAAAGCTTTCTCCTTCGATAGTACGAAGGTACTATGTGTATCCACACCGAGACTAATCCTTGTTGTCAACTCTTTGACCAATGGATTTAACTGAGAAGTTTCTTGCAACTCCTTGCACCAGCAATTCTTCACTAAGAATTTGGAATATTTGTGTATGTGGAGGTAAAAAGAGAAAACTTATGTTTTCTTTCTTTTATCGTATACACATATATAGTATGAGATTGGTGACTGATTTGTGAATCAAATTACAACTTAATTTGAGACAAAATCAGTTAGGATCTTATCCATATTTACAACTCATCATAGAATAAATAATTGATTATTTAATATTCTCAATTATAATATTATTATATTCATGGTGCTAGCAAAGAATATAATAATACTCCATTTGAATTAATATAATTATTTATTTGATCTAATCAAAATAATAATTAAATAATTATTTACCAAGGATTGGAACACTCGTTAGTGTGTGACCCCATAGGTTCAATACTAAGCGGGTAGTATATTAGTCATACTAAATTTACTAATCAAGGTTGGTGTCTAGCAACGCTCCTTAACGACCCGATAGTATGAAGTAATAATATTTTTACTAAGAACCCAAGATGAACAAAAATACAACTCCTTCCATCTTTTCAGCTCTTGGCTAACTTTTAGAGTACGGTTTGATTGTCAAACTCTAACTTGTTACTATTATTATAATGAATTATGAATGACTTAAGAAACTCATTTCTTAATTCATTCAAACCCCTTGGCCAAGGCATTGTTTATTTAATTCATTATAATCGTAGAGCTCAAACTCATTACCATAGTTGATGGATTCCATTTTGACTAATCATTAATTCTACAAGTATTTAAATCATACCCAATGTCCATTCAACTAACACCATAGGGTATTAGGTGTCCAGAATCAAAGTATAACAAATACATTGTTAATTACTATGATAGTCACAGGTCAAAGGAAAATTCTAATATTATGTTCATCATAAGAATATCCTATTGACAAATATACGGTAATTATAACCATTAGGAATTCTTAGAGTGAGTCAGTTCAATGGTTATATCTCTATATATACCATTTCTATATATAATTTAACAAATGAGATCTATTAATCTTCATCCAATGAAGACTATATATATATATATATATATATATATATATATATATATATATATATATTAATCTATCCGAATCACTAATGTCCCATTTTTAGTGATTCTATGATTAAGAACAATTTAAATTAAAAGTACTCAAAAAACGTATATCTCATTATTACGATCCCTATCGTAATTATTCATTTCTAATTTTTAATTAAGGACACTATCATAAATTATAAAAGTTTATTCTTATAAAAAGGAATAATAATAATAATAATTCATGATAGTATTTTGTTGGACATACACACTTATCTCCAACATATACATGATCCCATGTCCTTTTTTAAATGTTTGTTTTGGATTTGTATTTTAATTTTATTCTCTAGTATTAATTATGATGGTTTTTCCAGACTTGACTACTGTTGAGAATAGGCAAATATTCACCTTAATATAACAAATACGTAACTACATGGGATGTTTTTAAAATTTTTATCATTTTAAAACATAAAGATAGGGGACATCATGTGTACAGCCAAACTTCTTTCTCAACCACATTTTTATAAACATATTAGTGATCTTAACTGCCCCATGATTAATCCAGACATGAATTAAAAAGCCTCCAAAATATAAAAGCTGAGCAAACTTCTCACGACATTAGTGCTTGAGAATACAACTACCATGAAAGTAAATACTTAACAGTTACCTAGAATCATGCATTAACTAAAACATAAAGATCCATACTTAAGACATAATGTACATGAAAATAAAGGAAAGCCTAGTTGACATATATGATAGCAGTTAATAGGAGTTCATGATTTGACCTGAGTCAATGCTTATAGTTTAGATAAAAATATAAACCATGTAGAGCCCATTCGAGTGCAAACTGACTGACTTGACACTAACAACTTCATTCCATGTGCGCTGGACCAAGTGTTTCCTTATCTGTTGCATATACTTCAACCTTGATAGAAGGATATCTGTCATCTCTGTAACACCCTAACTACCATAGCTCACGCTTCCGGCTGCGCGACTCTGATAGCTCGGACATTACGACGACACTTATACTATTTAATACTAAAATATGAGCCTATTTAAAACTTTAAACCGCAAAACCGCTCCCAAAAATTACTTTTGTTCGATAACGTACATCCATAGATACCATACAACTTACAAAAACTCATAAAGAGTACACCCATATATATATACATATATATATATATATAATATTACAAGCATAATCCAATACAATTCCTATCCTTCTTACAGAATATATCAAGATAGAGGCGAGGGTACAATAAGACATAACTAAAACAATACAGAGCATCACAACAACAATTAAATAAACTCTTCGTGACTTCAGCGCCCATAGCCTGAAAGGGGAAAAATGTAGGGGGTTGAGAACATCATCCTCGAAAGGGTTCTCAGTAGAGGGTTTTTGGGAATTAATGTAATAGGATACGTGAAGATAACCGCATCAGTGATTAATAGCCGTCTTATGCCTCCTTTAAAAAACAACGGTTTTCAATAAAAGTAAAGTCGAAAATCTTTTCTGAAAGAGGAACCATTCAATTCTCAACAACTCAAAAGCCTTTCAAAACGATTTATCTATGCTGAAACAAAATAGCCTTTCATATTTTATTCCAGGTCAAAAACACAAAACCGAAATCAACCATCGGTTCATCTCATTCCAACCACGGCCCTAGGCCCAAACAATCCAACCATCAACCAATCACCACAGTCCAACAGAGTCCCAGTAGCAAACACAAATAGGAAGATGCAAGCACAAACAAACAGTTATTGCAAGTAGAACAATTAGCAATTAATCACATAGGCAAACCAAGTATAATATGCACACCTAAACAATGTCACATAGATGCATATGATGCATGCTTGTCCCTAGTGGCTGATGATATCATCTGTCGGTTATAGAGCCAACCCGACAAGTCCTGGTAGCTAACCATTGGACTTTCTCTCTGTCGCGCATCCCCAACTTGAGTTATACTCATCATAAACTTGATCATAATTATGATCCATATCCATCACCTTCACTAGTGAATATTTACGGGGGCAAACTCATCCGGGACTTTCACAGTGCCCGGCCGCACTTACGACATAGGGTCAGCAGAGTCCCGAGCCTCCACCTGGAGCACGTGGTGGCTAGCCACTGCTTTTTCCCAGGGATCTCGTGCCTCTGATAGTGGAAGTGCAAATCACAATTATCAATAATTCAGCATATACATGCATTCATTCTCATCCATGGATCAACATCCATCTCAGCCATCCGGCTCACAGTTCAGTCCAGAACCAGCCAATATTCATAAACATACACAGCCATTTCGGCTCACGGTTCAATCCAGAACCAGCCAATATTCATAATCATACACAGCCATTCCAGCTCACAACAAAACAGCACTTCCACATTCAACATCATCAATTCGTAAAATCGGCATTTAAGCCATAAATCACTTTTTCTCAAATTGTTTCACTTTGAGATCAAGTTTCAACTCTTTTCAGTCTTGGCTTTTAGAAATCTCGTTTCTCAAATCATCTCAAGCTCATAAGCCAAATTTACTCAAAGTGAGTTCCCTTTTTAAAACAGAGCCACTCTTGGCATTCCCTTTCCAAAACTTCCAAAACCATGGCAAGTTTAGGATTTATTTCAAAGTATTCAAAATCACCCATCCATCAATGGGATTTTATAACAAAAGTTTCTCGGCAGAGTCCCAAGTCTTTAGGGGAGAATAACATAACTCATTTCACCAAATTCATATAAAATCATTAAAACCTTGGCTTTCCGATTTGAGTAATAAAATAGGATCTAAGCCAAACCGAGTCACGTAATCATTTACTTCTTTCAAAGCCGTTTCCTTTACTTAGGCAAAACCAACTTCAACCCCCATGATAAATTCTAAAACGTTTCAACTGTTTAAAATTGTTTTAGTCTTGCAAGAATTCAGAATTTAAGGAGTACTTAAAACATTTCTCAAAATATTTCAAAATGAAACTTGTCAATAGACATCCGGGTTCTTTCAAAATCATTGAAACTCCTCTAATTGAAACCCTCAAGTCAAATTCAAAGGCATTGCCCTTGCCACATTTAAAAACAACTTTAAAACATAAGTCTCATCTAAGTAACTTCCTCCTGAAAGAGATACAATGCCTTTCTTAAGAAGCAAGACTAAATCACAATTTCCTCTTTAATAATTCATTTCAAAAGCATGAATCATCCTTTTCTTGATAATTCAAATAAAATAGTAGAAGTCTTTAACTCATCATTTTTCTAGACAACATTCAATAAGGACTCGGATTTTATAGAAATTTCGGCAGCACCTCCCCTAAAACTTGGACTTTTGCCACCCGGTTCGGGTCCCAACTAAACCGTTTCTCATTCCTTTTCAACAGCTCAAAACTAGAAATCAATTCAAAAGCAAGCTAATTCCAACAGTCGCCTCAGTGGCATATCTCAAGGAAACCATTTCAAAATCAACTCAATATCAACCGATTTAACTCATTTCCAAAGTTTAAAAGAATCAGTTTAGAAATAAATCATTTATCAAAACCAAATCAATTAAAGCAACCCAGGCTGAATTTCTAGAGTATTCTATCTTTCGCATAATCAAAATAATTGACTCAATTCAAACCAATCCTCAACAGATTAAACTCATGTTTCAAATCTTTAAAGAATTAACTTCAAAACATTACATTTCACAAAGCCGCACAACAATTCAGCCAAACAAACATTCATAAGCTTTCGAGACAATCAAATAATACATAAGGCCGATACAATCACCAAATACACATTTTCTCACATCAGTATCCATATGTAATAATTCCAATACATAAAGTATAGTTTTGGAAAGCGCCCCTACCTCAAAGCACAAATTCCATAATCTAACGTCTCACAGAGTCCTTTCCGCCTCAACTCGAAATCACCGGCAACCAAAACCTCAGCTTCCAGCCACTTTCGCAATAACCATAGCAACACTATTTGCAACATATATTAACCGAAACTCAATCATATAGCAATTAACACCACAAACATCAGCGTATGATAACAGAACAGTAACTAAAGGGCTTTCAAATCGAAAACGCTTACCGAACCAAAGGAGGAACGGCTGAACCGACACCGCGGCGGACTTCGAACCGGCTCAGCTGCAGCCTGGCAGCCACCTCAAGCAGCGGCGACGACGAATTCCAATCACGACGATTGAAACCAGCAGGCAGTGACCTTAGTAACCTCGGAATTCAAAAAGGACAGAAACCTTAAATAAAACCCTTACCGGCAAACTTTTCGGCGACGGCAGAAGTAACCAGTAGCTCCGGCGGTGGTTCCGGCGGCCACAACAACTTCTTCGGCAGCCATACATGACAGGAGACAACCCCGGTTGCAGCTGGTTGGGCAGCGGTAGCTTCTGACGGCCATAGAAGCTCCGGCGGCCAGAACAACGGCACGGCTTCTTCCTCCTTCTTTCACGGCTCCCATGACATCAACCACTAAGCTCCGGTGATGGCACACTCACAGCAACAGTGCCCAGGCACGCCGGTGATGTCGCAAGGCAGCGTCCCTTCCTCACAAGCAGCAAAACTCACGGCAGTGACCATGCCGAGGCGACTTGGCCGGTCAGTGGCGGCAACGAGGATGCACGGCGGCGGCCGGTTCGTAGCAACAGCGCCCCTGGCGGCCAGCTTTCCAGCGTGACTTCTCTCCTCTCGGGTGCATCACAGCAGCGACAACCAGCGTGGATGCAGTGCCGACGATGGCGGGCGGCTCCAAGCTCGCGACCACCCTCACTCGCGAGCCAACCCTCAAATCGATTCTGCACTTTCTGGCGACGGCGCAACGGCGCGGTGGTGGCGGCGAACTCGTGACAGGCGCGACGCCCTTCCTCTCTCTGCCCGATCTCTTCTCCACCGTGTGTGTGTTTGTTCAGTGTGTGGGCTGACTAATGAAAACTGAGAGTGGGGGTATGAGAGGGGATGTGGGTGGCAGCGGTGACAAGCTTTCCTTCCATTACCCAGGGTGTGTGCTGCGCAGAAGGAGGATGAAGGAGGGCTGGTAACTGTGTAGCGTGAAGGAGAAAGGTTTTTGGGGATAGGTGTGGCACAATTAGGGTTAGGGGCATTATAGTAATTTCACCTAAAATTGGGAATAATATAGTAATTGAAACCCAATTTAAACCCAACAGTAATATCTATAAAAATACTATTTGCTCATCAATTGCACCAATTATTTTCAATAAAATGTCCAAATCAAATAATTAGGAATAATATAATTAAATCATTTATTTTCCAAAGTAGTAGTACTAATATTTAAAATATTAATTATTTAATCCAAACCATACAGAAATCCTTATTATTTCACCACTATCAACTTTATAATCAAAATATAGAAAATACTCCAATAATTATAAAATTGGATAATAATCATAACTCACCTCAAATTCAATAAATCAAAACTTGCCTTAATTATCTTAAATAAAATAATTTCTGAAATTAAAGCTATAAATAACCATATGATTTGAGACTTGATCATTAAAAGACTTTTCAAAGGCTCTGGGTCTTACAATCTCACCATCGTTTGAAGTTCCAAATCCAGTCCTTGCCTCCATCAAAGTAACAACATGCTTGTCTACAAATAAAGTGGGGCTGTATGGCATTCCAAGACCAAATACCTTTACCATCTTCTCCTATATAAGTTTGTCATCAGCAGACCGTTTAAGTCCCCACACAGAAACTTGCCTTGTGAAACATAGGTTCTTGTAAGACATGAACCCAACATTGTCGTTAATTTGAATCAGGGCATGATACGAAGCTTCTACCTCCTCCGGAACTATTTCCTCAGAAAACATCCTCTATTGCAGTGAGAATGTAATGATTGCCATAGGATCTGAATTATTGAAACCTTCCCATCCTATCCAATAAACAACGTCTTCTTGCACAATTGGCTTTGGGCCCAGCTTATTGATAGCAAGGATTTATACCGGTTTGAAATTCCACAAAATAATTCCGTTGTTAGTATAGTCCAAACCGATAGTCAATCCTCGAATCAAATTAAATTTATGGTTTTGTCACAAGTACAAACCCCAATAAGAATTAACTGGAGTATTTGGACTCCGGGTCGTCTCACGAGAAATTGCAATAAAGTGGTCAATTATTGGCTATGAAGGGGTAACGGGTGGTTTTGATTGGTAAGAGGGCAAGAAAAATAGATGGCAAGAAAAGTAAATCAAGCAAGTAGCTAAAGAAAGCAAGTAATAAAGGGAGACATTCATGGCAAGGGTTGAGAACATAGGCTTTCCATCCTAGTCATGCAATGATTAATTCATCTTATTTAGTCAACTCCAACACATAGGGAGAAAGTCAAATGAGATTAATCAATCATATCACAATAATAAACAAGAATTTATCTTATTACGTCATCCCCAAAGATGGAAGAAGGTATCATGTTATTCTCATACTCGGAGAAAGTCTAATAAGACTAGTTAACCTCAATCCAAATGTACTAATCAACTCACTAATGGAATTAGCAAAAGATTAGAGTCAATGAAAATCATATTAAGTAACAATTTTATATCACCAACATTAGTTGGGTTTTCATGACTCAAAATTGCCTAATTACTCTTTCCAAGCCAAGAATGCTCAAAATCTACTCTAATATCCTTCCAAGCATTTTGTCAAACACTTGGAAGGCATACAAAGAAAGCATGGTAAATTGCAAGGAAAGATAAAATCTAACAACTACCAATTGCAAGGAAAATGAGATCACAACTCAAATCAACAATAAAAGAACATCAAACATTAAATTGCACTAAAAGTAAATCAAATCCAACAAGAGCATCCATGAACATAAAAGAGAAATTAACATGAAAACTAAAAGAATCAAGTAGTAGGAACAAGAAATCATAAAAGAAACAAGATGAAAACATGTAATTGAACCTAGATCTAAGATGGAAATGTCCTAAACCTAACCTAATTCTAGAGAGAAGAGGGAGCTTCTCTCTTTAGAAACTAAACTACATGATGCTAAGCTACAACCAAGTGCTCCCCCTTTGTTTGGGCTTCAATTCTGCATGAAATACACTCAGAAACAGGTTGGAATTGGGCCTACGCTGCTCAGAAATCGCCCCCAGCGTTTTGCCTTTAAGTGAGTCACGTGCGAGTATCGGCGCGTACGCGCCATGTGTGCGTGCTCGTCGATTGGCTATTTCTTCATCCGTGAGGACGCGTCATGTATGCGTGCGCGTCTCTATGCGAAATCACTTTTGCGCGTGCGCGCCTTGTGCGTGCGCGCGCCCGTCGATGCATTCCCAATTCTTGTTTCCTCATGCATTCTCCACTTTGCATGCTTTTCTCCTCATTTCTTCCATCCAATACTTGCCTTATGAACCTAAAATCACTCAACAAACACATTAAGGCATCGAATGAAATTAAAATGAGTTAAAATCACCAATTTAAGGGCCTAAAAAGCATGTTTTTACACTTAAGCACAATTCAAGGGAGAATTACAAAACCATGCTATTTTATTAAATAAATGTGGGAAAATGTGAATAAATCCCCTAAAATAAGCATAAGATAAACCACGAAATCGGGGTTTATCAAATCTCCCCACACTTAAACTAAGCATGTCCTCATGCAAAAATCAAGAAAGAAGCAAAAAGGTATCAATATTTATTCAATGCAAACTAACTAAATGCAACCTATCTATATGCAATCTATCTATATGAATGCATCCACTTGGTCAAAACAAGTCAATTTCTAAAAATACATTTACAAGCACAAGGGCTAAGGCAATAGCAATCAAATCAAACCCACAATTGAATTGAAATATTGAAAGACTTTACAAACTTGCAAGAATAAATGATCATGGGTGGAGACACGTAATTGAGCGACTGAACCCTTACCGGTTGTGTATCCGCTCTAGGCACTTAAGCGTATGGGGTTGATTCACTCACTTCTTCCCCCAATCATGCTTTCTGATGAACGAATAATTTATACGCTTTTTGGCATTGTTTTTAGTATGTTTTTAGTATGTTTTAGTTAGTTTTTAGCATATTTTTATTAGTTTTTATTTAAAATTTACTTTTCTGGGCTTTACTATGAGTTTGTGTGTTTTTCTGTGATTTCAGGTAATTTCTGGCTGAAATTGAGGGACCTGAGCAAAAATTTGATTCAGAGGCTGAAAAAGGACTGCAAATGCTGTTGGATTCTGACCTCCCTGCACTCAAAGTGGATTTTCTGGAGCTACAGAAGCCCAATTGGCGCGCTTTCAATTGAGTTGGAAAGTAGACATCCTGGGCTTTCCAGAAATGTATAATAGTCCATACTTTGCTCGAGATTTGATGGCCCAAACCGGCGTTTCAAATCAGCTTCAGAATTCCCAGCGTTTAACGCCGGAACTGGCACAAAAATTGGAGTTAAACGCCCAAACTGGCACAAAAGCTGGCGTTTAACTCCAGGAAAAGTCTCTACACATGAAAGCTTCAATTCTCAGCCCAAGCACACACCAAGTGGACCTCGGAAGTGGATTTTTACGTCATTTACTCATTTCTGTATACCCTAGGTTACTAGTTCACTATTAATAGGACCTTTTGACATTGTATCTTTACCTCATGGCACTTTACACGCTTCATATTGTACCTTCTACGGCATGAGTCTCTAAACCCCATGGTTGGGGGTGAGGAGCTCTGCTGTGTCTTGATGGATTAATGCAATTACTACTGTTTTTCATTCAATCACGCTTGCTTCTATTCTAAGATATCACTTGTTCCTAAACATGATGAATGTGATGACCCGTGACACTCATCATCATTCTCACCTATGAACGTGTGCTTGACAACCACCTCCGTTCTACCTTAGATTGAGTAGATATCTCTTGGATTCCTTAATCAGAATCTTCGTGGTATAAGCTAGAATTGATGGCGGCATTCAAGAGAATCCGGAAGGTCTAAACCTTGTCTGTGGTATTCTGAGTAGGATTCAGGGATTGAATGACTGTGACGAGCTTCAAACTTGCAATTGTGGGGCGTTAGTGACAGACGCAAAAGAATCACTGGATTCTATTCCGACATGATCGAGAACCGATAGATGAATAGCCGTGCTGTGACAGAGCGCGTTGAACATTTTCACTGAGAGGATGGGAGGTAGCCATTGACAACGGTGAAACCCTACATACAGCTTGCCATGGAAGGAGCCTTGCGTGCATGAAGAAGAAGACAGTAGGAAAGCAGGGATTAGAAGATAGAGCATCTCCAAAACCTCAACCTGTTCTCCATTACTGTAAAACAAATATTTATTTCATGTTCTTCTACTTTTCACAATTAAACCTGAGAATTATTGATATCTTGACTAAGAGTTACAAGATAACCATAGCTTGCTTCAAGCCGACAATCTCCGTGGGATCGACCCTTACTCACGTAAGGTATTACTTGGACGACCCAGTGCACTTGCTGGTTAGTTGTGCGGAATTGCAAAAGTGTGATTGCAATTTCGTGCACCATGTTTTTGGCGCCGTTGCCGGGGATTGTTCGAGTTTGGACAACTGACGGTTTATCTTGTTGCTTAGATTAGGACTGTTGTATTTTTGTTGGTTTAGAGTCTTTTATTTGAGTTTAGTTTCATATTTTAAGTTTGGTGTCAATTGCATGCTTTTATTTTCTTTTAATTTTTCGAATTTGCATGTCCTTAGTCTTTTCTTGATCTTTAAAAAAATTCTAAGTTTGGTGTCTTCTTTGTGTTTTCCTTTAAAATTTTTGAAAATTTGTGTTTGATTTTCTAAAAATTTTAAGTTTGGTGTTGTTCCGAGGGTCACCTGAAACTGTAGGTCGATCTCGGACGAGACCTTCTGTGTTGGTTGGAGCCGACGTGTCCGGCAGGTGTACAGCGGCCGGAGCTGGTGTGTCCGACTTGTTGGACTTGGTGGTGGTGCTGATCCTTCGTCCCCGGAGGGTGGGGAGTACCTGCAAGGGACTCCGATGCTTAAGTTAGCAAGGGTATTAAGCAGGTATTGAGTAGAATCAGAGTATGAGTTATACCTGGGTGCTCCAGTGTATTTGTAATGGTGAGATGTGGCCTCCTGATAAGATAAGTTAGTTATCTTATCTTATCTTTATCTTATCTTTAAGTGAGGTCATCTTTATGGGAATCGCCTTTATCTCTATGGGCTTGGGCTGCCCTTGGATTTGGGGTGCGTTCCCCTATTTGGACCCTTTGTTTGGGCTTTTCTGTGACTTGGCCGAGATCTTTGAGAAGAGGTCGGGTTGTCCTGACCTGAAGAGGTCGGTCGCTTTGTCTTGTAGAACATCCCGGGTCGGATAGCTCGACCCAGGGTATGAACAGTGCCCCTGCTTGAGCTCGGTCTTTCTGTTGAGGTCGAGTTTTTGACTTCGGTCCTTTCATAATGAAGCCGAACTCAAGCATTTTGTCGATTTCTTCTTTTCGTAGAACCTTTTGAATGTAGAACGTTTTCCTCTAAAGGCGCGCGTTTTTATATCAGCGCTTTTGCTTTGGGAATGTGAAAGGGTTTAGTACCTTCATTTATTGGTATTAATTGCCCCATTTTCTCCTGGCTTTTATTTTGAATCTCTCAAAAACGGTTTCTCTTCTTCACTTTTTCTTCGTAACTCCCCCCTTTGCTTTCTCATTTTCTGTTCCTTGCCCAGGGTTTGTAGTTTCTTCGTCTGTTCTGCTACTGCGTTTTTCAGAAGAGGGCTGATTCCACCTTTTCTCCTTCTGTCTTTGCATTCTTCTACTTTCGAGGGGGTGGCTTTGTTGCTTTTGCTCTTTCAGCTTTCTTCGAGGTTTTCTTCTATTCTCCAGGTTAGTCCCATTTCGTGTTTCCTTGTTTATTTCCTGATTTTGCGATGGAGTTTTCCTTTTGATCTTCCTTTTGGAAAAAGTTTGGATCTTTTTGTTTTTATTGTGCTTGACTTGTTGCATGCTATGGTTTTTTCTCTTTTTCGGTGCGAATCTTTTTGTTTTGCTCGAATCTTTTTCTTTTGCATGTTGCCGCTGTTTCTGTTTATGCCTTGGATGATGATTTTTTGCTTGATTTTGAAAAGCTTGTGCTTTTGCTGTTTTTCCTGTGGTATTTTTGGTGTTCTGATGAACTGTAGCAGTAGTGTTGGTAAACTGTAGGAGCAATGCTTTTCCTGATAAACTGTAGAAGGGTGGATTTTTTGCATTTTTTTGCTTCCTTCGCTTTCTTTTCTGGACTTTATTCTGATGAGTGCCGAGATGTAGATTGTAGAAATGATTTTGAGGACCCTTCTTGTTTACTGCCTCCAAGGGATGCTCCAAGACTTCTTTTCTTGAGTCTTTGGGGGTTTTCCCTTTTTGGTTAATCCGTCCGTTTGAGATGTTTTGACCCATGTCCGAGATGTTTTTAAGTAATCCACTCTTCTTTTCTTTTTGTAGGATTTTAGTTGGCCTCATGTCTTCCCGAAATAACGTTGTAGAGATGCCTTCCCAGGTTCCTGCGGGTATGGCCGATTGGGTGGACTCCATGGTTCTCCTGTGTGTCTCGCTGGCTGATTTTGAGTTTTGTGCTCAGCTTAGGCAGTTTCATAGTGTCTGTAGCAACTCTGGTGACGAGAAAAACTATGAACTTGTTCCTCCTTCTTCTGACGAGAGAGTCTGTTTTTCAACTCGGGTTGTTGATGGTCGCCCTTTCTTTTATGTTTATGACTTTTTTCTTTGGTCCGCTGGGTATTACTCTTCCTTTTACTCAATTTGAAACTGACCTGTTATGGTCTTGTAATATTGCCCCCTCTCAACTTCACCCTAATTCCTGGTTTTGGTATCCCTGCTTCCCAATCTCTCTTTCTCTATCTGTTTGTCTTGACTAAGCCCGGAGTGGTAAAAAAGAAGGCAGCTTGGGTCTCCTTTCGCTCTACCCAAGGAAAAAAGGTCTTTTCCATGTTTGACGAGTCATTCCGTGATTTTAAAAACTACTTTTTCAAGGTCCGAGCTGTTGAAGGAACTCGGCCCTTTTTTCTGGACGAAAATGATGAGCCTGCCTTTCCCCTGGAATGGCAAAAAGATGTGAGGGTCTCCAGGTATTCTTGGGACATGTTGGATGAGGTTGAGCGGGCCTTTGTGACTGTTTTGGAAGAGTGCTGGGGTCAGCCTCCCCATCTTGATACAAAGAAATTTCTAACCAATCCTTCTCTTCTTCGAATTGAACTGGGTATCTTGTGTTTTCTTTGCTATCTGTTTATGTTTACTTGTAGCTGTATTTCCGAATTGTTCGATTTGTAGCTTGACTTCTGTTTTATTTGCAGAGGCAATGAAGAATAACGAATCCATGAAGGCTTTTAAGAGGGCGCAGAAGGCGACTGCTACCAGGAATATTGCTGCTAAGGCGGCTGGGGAGGGGTCCTCCCAAGTACGCGAGAAGCCATCGGTGCCGAGCTCCCCTATAGTGAAGAAAGCGATTCCGACACCTCGGGTCCGCTTGGTGGATCCTCATCCTGCTTCTGCCGTTCCATCTGCTGCCCCTCCAAGTAAGAAGCAAAAGACGGTTGAGCCCTTCGACCTTAATGCCCCTGACTTCAATGCCATCGAGTTCATAGATCAACAAATTGGGCCCTATGGTACCCTTTCGATGGATCATGTGTCCATCCTCCATCATTTGGAATTTATGGCCCGGAATCATGTGCAGATGGCGTTTATGGCGGCCGCTATACACCGGACTGCTCAAAGTCTCCCTCTTCATGCCACCAAGGCATTTATGGAGGAGGCAAAGCAAGAGTTTGACCGGATGAAGGGGCTGAAGGAGGAGCTTGAATTAAAGGTGACCAAGTTAGAGAAGGATCTAGAGAATGAGAAGGTGAGTTCCCTTTTATTGGCGGCTTCTTTGAGGTTGGCCGAGGACACAGCTCTGATGCATAAAGATAGTTATGTTACAAATTATCGGGAGGTGATGCGTCTGAGGGGGGGTTGGACAGTGCTCGGGAGGATTACTCTGAGCTCCAAGGTCATCTTGTCGGCAGCGTGACTGCTGCTTACGAGAACTTGAAGGAGCAAGTTCGGGTCATTGCTCCCGAGGTCGATCTTACCCTTTTCAGTTTAGATAATGTTGTCAGAGATGGCAAGATTGTCCCTGATGACGAGGGTGATGATGACGCTGATCCTCCTCTTGTGTCCTCTGACAAAGTGTCGACTACCTCTGCTCCCCCGGTTGCACCTGATTCGGATTGCCAAGTTCTGAATCGGGAGGATGGAACTGTAGATGTCGTGCCTATTCAGACTCGTCCTCCTTCTCCTTGTCCAGATACTGCCAAAGATGCTCCTGATGTTTGCTGATCTTTTTCTGGATTCTCATGTTAGTTGGCCCGGCTTGTGGGCTCTTAAAACTTTTATTTACTGACGTTTTCTGGTTGTTTTGTCTGACAACCTTTTGAAAGACAAAAGTAGCTCGTTATCCTTTTTTAATGGCCTCTGAGGCTTTAGAACTCTGTAGATCATATCAATGTTTTTGATATGCAATTTGAATTTTTTGGATTGCTTCGTGCTTATCGCTTGGATCCTCTGTATTTGTGTGGATCCGACTTGTTTTCTCGTTTTTGTAGGTATTTTTGGTGTTTCTCCACTGATTTCTTTGTGTTGATTCCCTTTATTTCTGTAATCTTCTTTCCTGGACCTTCGTTAGGTCTCTTTCAGGGATTACTTTGTTCGTAGGAGTCCGACTTCATTTAGGTCGGTCTCTTCTGAATTATACATTTTCAGTAGCAGGAGTCCTACTTCGTTATGTCGGTCTCCTTTAAGTTATAGCGTAATCCTCTTTTTTGGATCTTTATCAGATCTCTTTCAGGGATTACTTTGATAACTTTTTAATGGTAGGAGTCCGATTTGGTTATGTCGGTCTCCTTTAAGTTATTTCTCGTAGTCCTCTTTCTTGGATCTTTGTCAGATCTCTTTCAGGGACTACTTGTATAACTTTTTAGTTTTGGGCTGACTTTGTTATGTCATGCCCTTCTAAGTTAAAGTAATCCTCTTTAATAGGGTTGGCCAGACCTCTTTCCAGGGTTTACTTATAACTTGGGTTGACTTGGTCCGATTTCTGAATGTTGGCCAGTCTTTTAAGTTATTATATTAGCTATCCGTAAGACCTCGTCATGTTCTTTTTTGGATTGCTTTCGATAACTTCTTACATTATTCTGTGTTCATCTTTGCCGATTTGTAGAAAATGGTTGGCGTCTTTAGATCGTCCTTTGGGTGAATCACGTTTTCACCTTTATCGGACGATTGTCTTTATCGTGGTCGCGCAGTGAATTTGTTTTTCACTTTCTGCCGACCTGTTGCTTTATAATCGGACGATGAATACTTCAGATTAATGCGTCTTGGAATCGTGTAGAATATCTAAATAAACTTTATTCAAAAGAAAAAATGCAAATATATACATGTGGGAATTCCCTTGTTCCTAGGTCTCGTCATGGTGCCTCATTAAAAAACCTTTTCAGGAAAAAGAGCGCATCCATTTAGTGAGATCCTTTACCTTTCCTAACTGTAGTACCTTCTTAGGTTGCAGGCGTGCCATGATCGAGGAAGCTCCTGTCCATCAAGCTCGAACAGTCTGTAGTAGCCCTTCCCCAGTACTTCAATGACTCGGTAGGGTCCTTTCCAGTTTGCTGCCAGCTTTCCTTCTCCAGGTCGAGTTGTTCCAATGTCATTTCTGATTAGGAAGAGATCATTCTCTGTAAAACTTCTCGGCACTACCTTTTGATTATATCTGGAAGCCATTCGTCGCTTTAGAGCTTTTTCCCTGATCCGAGCTCTTTCTTGGATTTCGGGTAGCAAGTCGAGCTCTTCTCTCTGAAGTTGGGAGTTTGCTCGTTCATTGTAGTGAACTACTCGGGGAGATCCTTCTTCGATTTCTATTGGAATCATTGCCTCCGCTCCATATGCTAGTCGGAATGGTGATTCGTTTGTAGTAGAATGGGGGGTTGTTCGATACGCCCATAGGACTTGTGGAAGTTCCTCGGCCCAGGCTCCCTTTGCTTCTTGTAGCCTCCGCTTTAGTCCGGCCAATATGACTTTGTTGGCCGCTTCGGCTTGTCCATTGGCTTGGGGATGTTTGACGGAGGTGAAATGGTGTTTTATGTTCAAGTCGGCCACCAATTTTCTGAAGCCTGCCTCTGTAAATTGGGTACCGTTGTCCGTGGTGATGGAGTATGGTACCCCGAACCTCGTAATAATGTTCCTATATAGGAATTTTCGACTTCTTTGAGCGGTGGCGTTGGCCAGGGGTTCTGCCTTGGTCCATTTTGTGAAATAGTCTACTCCTACTATGAGGAATTTTACTTGTCCCGATCCCTGTGGGAAGGGTCCGAGAAGGTCGAGTCCCCATTTCGCAAATGGCCAGGGTGAGGTCACGCTGATGAGCTTTTCTGGTGGGGCAATGTGAAAGTTGGCATGCTTCTGGCATGGTGGACATGTCCTTACAAATTCTGTAGCCTCCTTTTGTAGAGTTGGCCAATAGAATCCTGCCCAGAGTATCTTTTTGGTGAGAGCTTGCGCTCCGAGATGATTTCCACAAATGCCACTGTGTACTTCCTCCAAGACTTCCTTTGTGTTGGAAGTTGGTACGCATTTTAGTAAAGGTGTTGATATCCCTCTTTTGTACAGCGTGTTGTTTATGATAGTGTAGTACTGTGCTTCCCTTTTCAGCCTCTTTGCCTCCTTTTCATCTGTAGGGAGTTCTTCTGTTTTGAGGTAGTTTATTATGGGGGTCATCCATCCTTGATCCCGGCCTATTATGGCTAGGATTCTTTCTTCTTCCGCTATCGACGGGTTCTGTAATACCTCCTGGATGAGGCTTCTGTTGTTGCCCCCTGGTTTGGTGCTGGCTAATTTTGAAAGGGCGTCAGCTCGGGCATTTTGCTCACGAGGTATGTGGTGGATCCTATATTCCCCTAGTTGTCCGAGCTGTTCTTTGGTTTTATCCAAATATTTTTTCATGGTCGGATCTTTGGCTTAGTAGTTTCCTGTTATTTGTGAGGTGATGACTTGTGAGTCACTGTAGATGTTGAGCTTCCGGGCTCCAACCTCTCTAGCCAGCTTTAGACCAGCTAATAGTGCTTCGTATTCTGCCTGGTTGTTTGAGGCCGGGAATCCGAATTTAAGGGAGAGCTCAAGTTGAGTTCCTTGGTTGCTCTCAACTATCACACCCGCACCACTTCCTGTTTTATTCGATGATCCGTCTACGTATATGTTCCATTCTATGGGGATTTCCGGGATGTCTGTAAATTCTGCGATGAAGTCGGCCAGGTGTTGCGACTTGATCGTTGTACGCGCCTCGTATTGGAGATCGAATTCGGACAACTCGATTGCCCACTGTAGGATTCTTCCTGCTAGATCTATTTTCTGCAATATTCCTTTTATGGGTTGGTTGGTTCGAACTTTAATGGTATGCGCTTGGAAGTATGGGCGAAGCCGCCGGGATGTGAGGATCAGAGCGTAGGAAAACTTTTCTATTTTCTGGTAGTTTAGCTCGGATCCCTGTAGTGCTTTGCTAATGAAGTAGACGGGTTTTTGCCCATGTTCATTTTCTCTGACTAGTGCTGAGGCTATTGCCCGGCTTCCTACTGCGAGATATAATATGAGCGGTTCTCCTTCTCGTGGCCGAGATAGGATAGGTGGCCGTCCTAAGAACTTCTTGAAGTCTAGGAAGGCTTGCTCACATTCTGTTGTCCACTCAAACTGTTTTTCCTTTCTTAGAGTAGCATAGAAGGGAAGAGATCTTATCGCAGCTCTTGCTAAGAATCGGGATAGAGCGGCCAACCTTCCGTTGAGTTGTTGTACTTCTTTGATACAGGTTGGGCTCTTCATGTTGAGTATGGCTTGACACTTGTCTGGATTTGCTTCAATCCCCATTTGTGTGAGCATGAAGCCCAAGAATTTGTCGGCTTCTACTGCGAAGGTGCATTTTGCGGGATTGAGCCGTATGTTGTGTTTCCTGATAGTAGAAAACACTTGAGTCAGGTCGGATAACAGTGTATCTTCGCTTTGTGTTTTTATCAACATATCGTCTACATAAACTTCCATGATTTTTCCGATGTGATCTGCGAAAACTTTATTCATTAGCCTTTGATAAGTAGCTTCTGTGTTCTTGAGACCAAAAGGCATCACGATGTAACAGTAGTTTGCTTTCGGTGTTAGGAACGAGGTTTTTTCTTGATCTGGTGGATACATGGGGATTTGGTTGTACCCTGAATATGCGTCCATGAATGAGAGATACTTATATCCTGATGAAGCATCCACTAGAGCGTCGATGCTTGGGAGTGGATAGGGGTCTTTTGGGCAGGCTTTGTTGAGATCGGTGTAGTCGGTGCACATTCGCCACTTCCCATTTGACTTTTTCACCAAGACGACGTTTGCTAGCCATAGTGGATATTTGACTTCCCTTATGAACCCGGCCTTAAGTAATGCTTGTACTTGTTCTTCTACAGCTTGAGCTCGTTCTGGTCCAAGTTTTCTTCGTCTTTGTTGTACCGGCCGGGATCCCGGATAGACTGCCAATTTGTGGCTCATTAGTTCGGGATCAATACTTGGCATGTCGGCAGCTTTCCATGCGAAGAGATCAATATTATCTCGTAGGAACCGTATTAGTGATTCTTTTATGTCTCCTTTCAGGATCGTGCCAATATTAGTTGTTTTATCTGAGGTGTCTCTGATCTGGATTCTTTCTACTTCTCCTTTGGGTTGTGGTCGAAATTATTCTCACCTCTGAACTCCACTGAGCTCGATTGTATGGAACTCTCTTCCTTCACCTTGGAGGTTTGGGCTTTCGTTATAACAGTGACGTGCCATTTTTTGATCTGCCTTTATCGTAGCTATCCCTTCCGCAGTTGGGAATTTCATACATAGATGTGGGGTTGAAACTATTGCGCCGAGTTGATTTAACGTTGTCCGACCTATTAAGGCATTGTAGGCTGAGTTTACGTCGACCACGATGTAGTCTATCTTGAGTGTTCTGGATTGATTCCCCTTTCCGAAGGTTGTATGCAGCGATACGTATCCCAGTGGTTGAACTGGGGCATCTCCTAGTCCGAACAGGCTGTTTGGGTATGCTTTTAGCTCTTTTTTGTCTAGACCGAGTTTGTCGAAGGCAGTTTTGAATAAGATGTCTGCAGAGCTTCCCTGGTCAATTAATGTACGGTGAAGGTTGGCATTTGCCAGTATGATTGTAATGACCATGGGGTCGTCGTGTCCCGGGATGATTCCGGATGCGTCTTCCTTGGTAAACGTGATTGCTGGGATGTTCGGGACTTCCTTTTTTCCTTCAACGTGGTATACTTCTTTGAGGTGTCGCTTTCGGGATGATTTGGAGATTCCTCGTCCAGCAAATCCTCCGTGTATAACATGAACATGTCTTTCCGGTGTGCGAGGTGATCGTTCAGATCGTCCAACATCCTCATCCCTTCTTCTTTTTCTTTGTTCGTCATCCCGTTGGTGGAATGCCCTCGAAGTCGGTGATACTCACAGTATTCATTCCGATTTCCTCCTCCTCTTTTGCCTTTAAGTGGCCGAGCTGGAAGGATTTTCTCTGTATGGCAGATTTCTTTATAAACATCTACCAAGGATACCCTAAGAGGGGTATAGTTATGATATTTTTTGATTTTTTCTCCGGAGCGATCTTCGTTTTTCTTGGATTCTTTATCTCGGTAGGTAGAGCCGAACCTTGAGGCTTCGACAAGTCGAGAGTATTCCTCCATGTTGATGTATTTTTGTGCCCATTCTTGTACTTCGTCTAAAGATGTTGGGTATCTCTTTGATATAGATTGGCTAAATGGTCCTTCTCGTAGGCCATTTATAAGGCCCATAATGGCAGCCTCTGTTGGTAGACTTTGTATGTCCATGCATGTTTTGTTGAATCTTTCCATGTAGTTGCGAAGGCTCTCCCGATCTCCTTGCTTGATCCCTAGTAGGCTAGGTGCGTGTTTGGCTTTGTCCTTTTGTATGGAGAATCGGGCCAGGAACTTCTTGGCCAGATCGTCGAAACTCGAGATGGATTTTGGAGGCAGATTGTCAAACCATTTAATGGCTGTCTTGGTGAGAGTTGTTGGAAAGGCTTTGCAGCGGACTGCATCTGAGGCATCTGTGAGGTACATTCTACTTCTGAAGTTGCTGAGATGATGGTTGGGGTCCGAGGTGCCGTCATATAGAGTCATATCTGGAAGCTTGAAATCTTTTGGAATTTTAGTTTTCATAATTTCTCTGGTGAATGGATCTTGATCTTTCTGAGAGTTATCCTCTGTGGATGGTCGAGTAGCTTTAGTTTTGAGATCAGCTTCGAGTTTTATAAGCTTATCTTCTAATTCTCGGTGCCGCCTTATCTCCCGGCGTAGATCTTCTTCTTTTTCACGTCGGTGTTGGGCTTCTTTCTCAAGTTGCTCCAATCGATTTTGAAGTGCTTCTATTACTCCTGGATTTGATGAATTTTTGTCTCCATTGGTTTCTGGAGTATCTTTGAGAATTGTGTCCGCATTTTTATGCGGCGTTCTGTCTTCCAAACCTGAATCGTGGTCGTTGTCATGGTCCTCCGCCATGTTAATGGGATAACTTCCAGGTTCCCCGGCAACGGCGCCAATGTTCCGAGGGTCACCTGAAACTGTAGGTCGATCTCGGACGAGACCTTCTGTGTTGGTTGGATCCGACGTGTCCAGCAGGTGTACAGTGGCCGGAGCTGGTGTGTCCGACTTGTTGGACTTGGTGGTGGTGCTGATCCTTTGTCCCCGGAGGGTGGGGGGTACCTGCAAGGGACTACGATGCTTAAGTTAGCAAGGGTATTAAGCAGGTATTGAGTAGAATCAGAGTATGAGTTATACCTGGGTGCTCCAGTGTATTTATAATGGTGAGATGTGGCCTCCTGATAAGATAAGTTAGTTATCTTATCTTATCTTTATCTTATCTTTAAGTGAGGTCATCTTTAAGGGAACCGCCTTTATCTCTATGGGCTTGGGCTGCCCTTGGATTTGGGGTGCGTTCCCCTATTTGGACCCTTTGTTTGGGCTTTTCTGTGACTTGGCCGAGATCTTTGAGAAGAGGTCGGGTTGTCCTGACCTGAAGAGGTCGGTCGCTTTGTCTTGTAGAACATCCTGGGTCGGACAGCTCGACCCAGGGTATGAACAGGTGTCATTTTGTTGTTTTTCTCTTTCCTCATTTCAAAAAAAAAATCAAATCTTTTTCAAAATAATTTTCAATCATATCTTCTTAATTGCTAATTCCAAAATCTTTTTAATTGATTACTTAATTTAGTTTTCAATTTTCTTTGATTTTATTCTCTTTTGGTTTTCGAATTTTTATTTTTTTTCCATTTATTTTATTTTATTATTTTCGGTTACTTTTTTTTTAAAAAAAATAATATCCGCATCATCTCCCTTTCTCCATCATGGACCTAAGTGGAATTGAGCTGTCCAGAAGGACTCTGGGGTCATATGCTAACCCCATTACAGCTGCATATGGGAGTAGCATCTGTATACCTCCCATTAAAGCAAGCAGCTTTGAGCTAAATCCTCAACTCATTATCATGGTGCAGCAAAATTGCCAGTATTTCGGTCTTCCACAGGAAGAACCTACTGAGTTTCTGGCACAGTTCTTACAAATTGCTGACACAGTACGTGATAAAGAGGTGGATCAGGATGTCTACAGATTATTACTGTTTCCATTTGCTGTAAAAGATCAAGCTAAGAGGTGGTTGAATAACCAACCTACAGCAAGTATAAAAACATGGAGACAGTTATCAGACAAATTCCTGAATCAATTTTACCCTCCAAAAAGGATGACACAGCTAAGGCTGGACATCCAAGGCTTTAAACAAGAGGATAATGAATCCTTTTATAATGCCTGGGAGAGGTACAGAGGTATGCTAAGAAAATGCCCCTCTAAAATATTTTCAGAGTGGGTACAGTTAGACATCTTCTACTATGGGCTTACAGAAAAAGCTCAGATGTCTTTAGACCACTCAGCTGGTGGATCTATACACATGAGGAAAACAATTGAAGAGGCTCAAGAACTCATAGATACTGTTGCTAGAAATCAACATTTGTACTCTAGCAATGAATCCTCTACAAAAGAAGAAGCTATGGCAGTAGCTACTGATCCTAATCCTCAAGAACAGATTGTTGAGCTTAATCAGCAATTACACCTGATGACAAAACAGTTAGCAGAATTTAAAGAGATGCTCCAAGAAACAAAAATTGCTAACAAGAACATAGAATCACAGTTGAATCAGACAAAACAGCAGTTATCTAAACAGATAACAGAAGAATGCCAAGCAGTTCAACTGAGGAGTGGAAAGACATTGAATAACACTGCTCAAAAGGGCAAAAGGCCAAGAAAGGAACAACTGACAAAGGATAACCAAACCACTGTCCAAAATCCCTCTGAGGACAGTAAGAGCCCAGAGAAGAACACTCCTAGCGTTCAAACGCCAGAAAGGGGGGAAAAAGTTGGCGTTAAACGCCCATTCCTCACCCAATTCTGGCGTTCAAACGCCAGAAAAGGGGGGAAAGTTGGCGTTAAATGCCCATTCCTCACCCAATCCTGGCGTTCAAATGCCAATGAGGAATCAGACACCTGAGAGTGCTGATAGTAACCCCTCTAAAAAGGCTTCTCCAACCACCTCTGTAGGGAATAAACCTGCAGCAACTAAGGTTGAAGAATATAAAGCCAAGATGTCTTATCCTTAGAAACTCCGCCAAGCGGAACAGGATAAACAATTTGCCCGCTTTGCAGACTATCTAAGGACTCTTGAAATAAAGATTCCGTTTGCAGAGGCACTTGAGCAAATACCTTCTTATGCTAAGTTCATGAAAGAGATCTTAAGTCATAAGAAGGATTGGAGAGAAACTGAAAAAGTGTTTCCCACTGAAGAATGCAGTGCAGTCATTCTGAAAAGCTTACCAGAAAAGCTTCAAGATCCAGGAAGCTTTATGATACCATGCACATTAGAAGGTGCTTGTACCAAGACAACTCTATGTGACCTTGGAGCAAGTATCAATCTAATACCTGCATCCACTATCAGAAAGCTTGGGTTGACTGAAGAAGTCAAACCAACCCGGATATGTCTCCAACTTGCTGATGGCTCCATTAAATATCCATCAGGCATAATTGAGGACATGATTGTCAAGGTCGGGCCATTCGCCTTTCCAACTGACTTTGTAGTGCTGGAAATGGAGGAGCACAAGAGTGCAACTCTCATCCTAGAAAGACCTTTCCTAGCAATTGGACGAACTTTTATTGATGTACAAAAAGGGAAAGTAACCCTGAGAGTCAATGAGGATGAGTTCAAGTTGAATGCTGTCAAAGCAATGCAGCATCCAGACACATCAAATGACTGCATAAGCGCTGATATTATTGACTCCTTGGTGGAAGAGATCAATATGACTGAAAGTCTAGAATCAGAGCTAGAGGACATCTTCAAGGATGTTCAGCCTGATCAAGAGGGACCAGAGGAAATAAAAGAATCTTTGAAAATTCCTCAGGAAGAGGATAAGCCTCCCAAACCTGAGCTCAAACCACTACCACCATCCCTGAAGTATGTATTTCTGGGAGAGGGTGACACTTTTCCAGTGATCATAAGCTCTGCTTTGAATTCACAGGAAGAGGAAGCACTAATTCAAGTGCTAAGGACACATAAGACAGCTCTTGGATGGTCCATAAGTGATCTTAAGGGCATTAGTCCAGAAAGATGCATGCACAAGATCCTATTGGAGGATAATGCAAAGCCAGTGGTTCAACCACAAAGGCGGCTAAATCCAGCCATGAAGGAGGTGGTGCAGAAAGAGGTCACTAAGTTACTAGAGGCTGGGATTATTTATCCTATTTCTGATAGCCCCTGGGTGAGACCCTGTCCACGTTGTCCCTAAGAAGGGAGGCATGACAGTGGTTCATAATGAAAAGAATGAACTGGTTCCTACAAGAACAGTTACAGGGTAGCGTATGTGTATTGACTACAGAAGGCTCAATACAGCCACAAGGAAGGATCATTTTCCTTTACCATTCATAGACCAAATGCTAGAGAAACTGGCAGGTCATGAATATTATTGCTTTTTGGATGGCTATTCAGGTTACAACCAAATTGCAGTAGATCCTCAGGACCAAGAGAAAACAGCATTCACATGTCCTTCTGGAGTGTTTGCCTACAGAAGGATGCCTTTTGGTCTGTGTAATGCACCTGCAACCTTTCAGAGGTGCATGCTCTCTATCTTCTCAGATATGGTAGAGAAATTTCTGGAAGTCTTCATGGATGACTTTTCAGTATTTGGAGACTCATTCAGCTCCTGCCTTAATCATTTAGCACTTGTTCTGAAAAGATGCCAAGAGACCAACCTAGTTTTAAACTGGGAAAAATGTCACTTTATGGTGACTGAAGGGATTGTCCTTGGGCATAAAGTTTCAAACAAGGGAATAGAGGTGGATCAAGCTAAGGTTGAAGTAATTGAAAAATTACTACCACCTACCAATGTTAAGGCAATAAGAAGCTTTCTGGGGCATGCAGGATTCTACAGGAGGTTCATAAAGGATTTTTCAAAAATTGCGAAACCTCTAAGCAACCTGCTAGCTGCTGACACACCATTTGTGTTTGACACAGAGTGTCTGCAGGCGTTTGAGACCCTGAAAGCCAAGTTGGTCACAGCACCAGTCATCTCTGCACCAGACTGGACATTGCCATTCGAACTAATGTGTGATGCCAGTGACCATGCCATTGGTGCAGTGTTGGGACAGAGGCATAACAAGCTTCTGCACGTCATTTATTATGCTATCCGTGTTCTAAATGACGCACAGAAGAATTACACAACTACAGAAAAGGAGTTACTTGCAGTGGTCTATGCCATTGACAAGTTTAGATCCTATTTAGTAGGATCAAAAGTGATTGTGTATACTGACCATGCTGCTCTTAAATACTTACTCACAAAGCAGGATTCAAAACCCAGGCTCATAAGAGGGGTGCTGCTTCTGCAAGGGTTTGATATAGAAATAAGAGACAGAAAAGGGACAGAGAATCAAGTAGCTGATCATCTGTCCCGAATAGAACCAGTAGCTGGGGCGTCATTCCCTTCTACTGAGATCTCTGAGACCTTTCCAGATGAGCAACTCTTTGCCATTTAGGAAGCTCTATGGTTTGCAGACATTGCAAATTATAAAGCTGTGAGGTTCATACCCCAGGAGTACAGCAGGGTACAAAGAAATAAATTAATTTTAGATGCCAAGTACTACCTATGAGATGAGCCATATCTCTTTAAGAGATGTGCAGACGGAATGATCCGCAGATGTGTACCTAGAGAGGAAGCACAAAGGATCCTGTGGCATTGCCATGGGTCACAGTATGGGGGACATTTTGGAGGTGAGCGAACAGCCACTAAGGTCCTCCAATGTGGCTTCTACTGGCCTACTCTCTATAGAGATGCCCGAGAGTTTATGCATAACTGTGACAGTTGCCAAAGAGTTGGTAACTTGCCTCATGGGTACGCCATGCCTCAACACGGGATCTTAGAGATTGAATTGTTTGATGTATGGGGTATTGACTTCATGGGTCCTTTCCCACCATCATACTCAAACACGTACATTCTGGTGGCAGTGGACTATGTATCTAAATGGGTAGAGGCAATTGCCACACCCACTAATGATACTAAGACCGTGCTGAAATTCCTCCAGAAACAAATCTTCAGCAGGTTTGGTGTTCCCAGAGTACTAATCAGTGACGGGGGCACTCATTTCTGCAATAAACAGCTGTACTCTGCTATGGTCCGATATGGAATTAGCCACAAAGTAGCAACTCCGTATCATCCACAGACAAATGGGCAAGCTGAAGTCTCTAACAGAGAGCTAAAAAGAATCCTGGAACGGACTGTAATTGCCCGTAGAAAGGATTGGGCAAAGAGCTTGGATGATGCTCTGTGGGCATACAGAACAGCATTCAAGACTCCTATAGGAACCTCTCCATACCAACTTGTGTATGGCAAGGCCTGTCATCTGCCCGTGGAACTGGAACATAAAGCCTACTGGGCAACCAGATTCCTAAACCTGGATGCTAAATTAGCTGGTGAAAAAAGATTACTCCAGCTAAATGAGCTAGATGAATTTAGACTCAGTGCCTTTGAAAATGCAAAAAATTATAAGGAAAAGGCAAAGAAGTGGCATGACAAGAAGTTGTCATCCAGAGTCTTTGAGCCAGGACAAAAAGTTCTGCTCTTCAACTCTAGGCTCAGACTATTCCCAGGAAAACTTAAATCCTGGTGGAGGGGTCCGTATGTGATTACAGGAGTGTCATCATATGGATATGTTGAGCTTCAGGATATTGATTCTGATAAAAAGTTCATTGTTAATGGACAAAGGATCAAACATTATCTTGAAAGCAATTTTGAGCAAGAATGCTCAAAACTGAGGCTTGAATGAATCTTAGTAAAGGTCCAGCTAAAGACAATAAAGAAGCGCTTGCTGGGAGGCAACCCAGTCATTAGCAGGTTATCTGTTTTATTTAATAAAAGTTTGATACATATTCTCAAAGGGTGATCATCAAAATTGAAGGAATTCACAGAGTTACAGAAGGATTCAGTGCAAAAAGCAGAGAAAAGGAGCTTGCTGGTGAAAAAACGCCAGTAAAGGTACCATTTTGGGCGTTAAACGCCAGAATGGGCACCATTCTGGGCGTTTAACGCCAGGTGTGTAGCATCCTGGGCGTTTAGCAAAACGCCCAGTGATGAAGGGGTTTCTGGCGTTTAACGCCAGCCAGGGTACCTGGCTGGGTGTTAAACGCCCATAATGGCCAACATTTGGGCGTTAAACGCCAGAATGGATACCATTCTGGGCGTTTAACGCCAGATAGGTGGGGGACAGAGATTTTGCTTTCCACTTCAATTTTTTTCAAACTTTCTTGTTTTGATCCATAATTTTCTGCATAAACACATTTCAAATTTTCATCATTCACCTTCAAATTTCAAAAATTAAAATCATTCTTCAAATCTCTTTCAAATCCTTTCCAAATCTTCTTCAAAAACTCAAATATCTTCTCAAATTCTTTCCATATCTTCTCAAATCTCCTTCAAAATTTTCGAAATCTGTCCCCCTCCCTTATAAATATATGTTCGGCCATCCCCCTTTCCACACCATTCGAATTTGCTCTCCTCCTCTCTCTCTTCTTTCTTTTCTTTTGCTTGAGGGCAAGCAACCCTCTAAGTTTGGTGTGTTTTTCCGTGATCACTAAGCTATGGCTCATCAAGATCATGGATCCCAAAGGAAAACAAACTAATTCAAGAGGCAAGAAAGAGAATGCTTCAAAGGATCTTTGGAGTCAAGAGAGGTTCTTAACCAAAGAACATGCAGACCATTACCACAAAATAATGGGTCTAAGATCAGTGATCCCGGAAGTTAAATTTGATCTGAAAGAAGATGAATATCCGGAGATCCAAGAGCAAATTCGAAACAGAGGATGGGAAGTTCTAACCAACCCTGAGACAAAGGTTGGAAGAAACATGGTTCAAGAATTCTACTCAAATCTGTGGCTAACAGATAAGCAGAGAATGACTGGAACTGCTTTTCATACCTACAGAACCATGGTCAGAGGGAGAATTATTTACTTCCATCTGGACAAAATAAGAGAGGTCTTCGAATTGCCTCAACTACAAGATGATCCTGAATCCTTTAATAGGAGAATGATGAGAGTAGATAAGGGGTTGGATCAAGTTCTAGAGGACATATGCCTCCCTGGAACCAAGTGGATGACCAATTCAAAAGGTGTCCCAAACCAACTCAAGAGGGGAGATCCCAAACCAGTTGCAAGAGGTTGGTTAGACTTCATTGGGCGTTCTATTTTGCCCACTAGTAACCGTTCTGAGGTTACTATCAAGAGAGCAGTGATGATTCATTGCATTATGCTGGGAAAAGAAGTGGAGATTCATCATCTGATTGCTTGTGAGATTTACACAATTGCAAACAAGAACTCCACTGAAGCCAAACTGGCTTACCCAAGCTTAATCTCTTTGCTATGTAAAGATGCTGGGGTGAGGATGGGAGTAGATGAATTCATCCCAATTGAACACCCAATCACCAAGAAGTCAATGGAAGGACAAATGGAAGACAACTCTATCAAAAGGAGGGCACATGAGTTCCTCCCTAAACTTCCTGAAATTGACTACTGAACCCGCCTAGAAGCATCTGTTGCCAAGCTGCAAGAAGCTATGGAACAAATCAAGGAAGAACAGCAGAATCAAAACTGCATGCTCTGCAAATTGCTGAAAGAACAAGAGAAGCAGGGGCGTGAGCTACAGGAGTTGAAGCGCCAAAAGCTCTCCCTTGAAGGGTCAAATACCCCACAAGTTGAGGGAGCATACACTTCTCAAAATCAAGGTTGTTGAGTCCTAACTCTGTGATAACCTCTATCATTAGGAATCTATTTTAGAGTCATTTAAATTTCTGTTTTCTATTACTATTAATCTTATCTTATATTTATTTTTTAGTCTTGTTCTTAATTCATGATTAATAAAATTTAAGGTTCATGTCTTAAAGCTATGAATGTCCTATGAATCCATCACTTCTCTTAAATGAAAAATGCTTTAATCACAAAAGAATAAGAAGTATAGGATTTCGAATTCATCTCTGAAACTAGTTGAATTAGTTTGATGTGGTGACAATACTTTTTGTTTTCTGAATGAATGCTTGAACAGTGCATATGTCTTTTGAATTTGTTGATTAAAGAATGTTAAATTTGTTGGCTCTTGAAAGAATGATGGAAAAGGAGAAATGTTATTGAGGATCTGAAAAATCATCAAATTGATTCTTGAAGCAAGAAAAAGCAGTAAAAAATAAATAAATAAATAAAAATTAAAAGGTGATCCAAGGCAAAAAAAAGTGTGCTTAAGAACCCTGGACACCTCTAATTGGGGACTCTAGCAAAGCTAAGCCACAATCTGAAAAGGTTCACCCAGTTATGTGTCTGTGGCATGTATGCATCCGGTGGTAATACTGGAAGACAGAGTGCTTTGGGCCACAGCCAAGACTCATAAAGTAGCTATGTTCAAGAATCATCATACTTAACTAGGAGAATCAATAACACTATCTGAATTCTGAGTTCCTATAGATGCCAATCATTCTAAACTTCAAAGGATAAAGTGAGATGCCAAAAATGTTCAGAAGCAAAAAGCTACTAGTCCCACTCATCTAATTGGAGCTAAGTTTCATTGATATTTTGGAGTCTATAGTATATTCTCTTCTTTTTATTCTATTTGATTTTCAGTTGCTTGGGGACAAGCAACAATTTAAGTTTGGTGTTGTGATGAGCGGATAATTTATACGCTTTTTGGCATTGTTTTTAGTATGTTTTTAGTATGTTTTAGTTAGTTTTTAGCATATTTTTATTAGTTTTTATTTAAAATTCACTTTTCTGGGCTTTACTATGAGTTTGTGTGTTTTTCTATGATTTCAGGTAATTTTTGGTTGAAATTGAGGGACCTGAGCAAAAATCTGATTCAGAGGCTGAAAAAGGACTGCAGATGCTGTTGGATTCTGACCTCCCTGCACTCGAAGTGGATTTTATTGAGCTAAAGAAGCCCAATTGGCATGCTCTTAATTGCGTTGGAAAGTAGACATCCTGGGCTTTCCAGCAATGTATAATAGTCCATACTTTTCCCGAGATTTGATGGCCCAAACCGGCGTTGCAAATCAGCTTCAGAATTCCCGGCTTTTAACGCCGGAACTGGCACAAAAATTGGAGTTAAACGCCCAAACTAGCACAAAAGTTGGTGTTTAACTCCAGGAAAAGTCTCTACACATGAAAGCTTCAATGCTCAGCCCAAGCACACACCAAGTGGACCCCGAAAGTGGATTTTTACGTCATTTACTCATTTCTGTATACCCTAGGTTACTAGTTCACTATTAATAGGACCTTTTGACATTGTATCTTTACCTCATGACCCTTTACACGCTTCATATTGTACCTTCTACGGCATGAGTCTCTAAACCCCATGGTTGGGGGTGAGGAGCTCTGCTGTGTCTTGATGGATTAATGCAATTACTTCTGTTTTTCATTCAATCACGCTTGCTTCTATTCTAAGATATCACTTGTTCCTAAACATGATGAATGTGATGACCCGTGACACGCATCATCATTCTCACCTATGAACGTGTGCCTGACAACCACCTCCGTTCTACCTTAGATTGAGTAGATATCTCTTGGATTCCTTAATCAGAATCTTCGTGGTATAAGCTAGAATTGATGGCGGCATTCAAGAGAATCCAGAAGGTCTAAACCTTGTCTGTGGTATTCTGAGTAGGATTCAGAGATTGAATGACTATGACGAGCTTCAAACTCGCGATTGTGGGGCGTTAGTGACAGACGCAAAAGAATCACTGGATTCTATTCCGACATGATCGAGAACCGACAGATGAATAGCCGTGCTGTGACAGAGCGCGTTGAACATTTTCACTGAGAGGATGGGAGGTAGCCATTGACAACAGTGAAACCCTACATACAGCTTGCCATGGAAGGAGCCTTGCGTGCATGAAGAAGAAGACAGTAGGAAAGCAGGGATTCAGAAGATAGAGCATCTCCAAAACCTCAACCTGTTCTCCATTACTGCAAAACAAGTATTTATTTCATGTTCTTCTACTTTTCACAATTAAACCTGAGAATTATTGATATCCTGACTAAGAGTTACAAGATAACCATAGCTTGCTTCAAGCCGACAATCTCCGTGGGATCGACCCTTACTCACGTAAGGTATTACTTGGACGACCCAGTGCACTTGCTGTTAGTTGTGCGGAATTGCAAAAGTGTGATTGCAATTTCGTGCACCACTTTCCAAGATTTATTTTTCATCTAACAATCAACAATTACTTTATGCATGCATACAAATATCATGAGAGCTTTCCCGTAGGTTATAATGGGGCTAGGGTCAAGGTAGGATGCATATGGTCAAGTGAGCTTGAAATTTGAATCTTTGATTAACTTGAACTTCCCACCTAAACTACGACAACCTATACAATTCCAAACAAACCTAGCTATCCATTCTTCACTTTTTCACACACTCATGCATTCCCTTTTGATCACCACACATATGCATTGATTATTATTGAACTTCACTTTGGGCACTTTGTACCATTTTTATTGCTTTTCTTTTTCTTTCTTTTCTATATATTTTCTTTTTCTTCTTATATATATATATATTGTTTTTTTGTTTTTCTCATTTTCATTTTTTTCAAACTAAAATATATACAAGAACATCAATGTATATGGTTTACACATGATTAATACATGAGTATGTACCCAATTCTCAAAATTTTTCAACACAAACACAAACACACTTTTATCTCTACCCAATGTTCCCAACTCTCCCAAAATCAATTGATAAACACTTTCACTAGCCTAAGCTAATCAAAGATCCAAACAAGGGACATTTATTGTTTTTCACTTAGGCTTGTAATATGCTACAATTATGAACAAATGGGTTAAGCATAGACTCAAAATTGGCTAACAATGGAAGATAAAAGGTAGGCTATTTGGGTAAGTGAGCTATTTGAATAATGGCCTCAATCATATAAATGCATGTATACACAAAATAATGGACATAAAGAATCAAACAAATCAAAGATTACAATCATAAGAAGAGAATAATGCACACAAGAATGAAAATAAGTGGTTATATATGATGTAACCACACAATTAGGCTCAAATCTCACATGCTTGTGTTCTTAGCTCAAAACATGATCCACAAAGTATATAATTCAAACAAGTTCTAAAAAATTTTTTTTTTCAATCAATAGGGCTGCCCTATAGATAAAATCCTTAGAAAATATCATGATTTTGACTAAGCTTAATATATACATATGCAAAATAAGAAAATGCAACTAAAAATCCTAAAATGAAATGCAAAAGTATTGGGATTAGAAACTTGTTACCCAAAAACGCCGAGTGGTCGGACGACCTCCCCACACTTAAAAGTTTGCACCGTCCTCGGTGCACTAAATGAGCAAGGGGGTACGGCGACTTTCCAAGTTGCCACCTTCATCTGGTAGGTCAACCGGTGCTACGTGTTCTTCCTCCGCTTCCATTTTTGCTTATGGTGCATCAAACATGAAAAACAAAATAAACACCATAAGATGAGAAAATACAAAAGTAAGGAAGCGTGGATTGTTGGAATGAGGTAAATCACTAGAATTAAGTGAGTGAATTGGTGTGACATTGATGAAAAATAGTTGTATGGGTTCTAACTTGCATGCGGTTTAGAACTCATACCCTAGTATTTAAAAACCATGTCACAATTATACAAAAGAAAACATGCACTTCACTCATTCTAGTGTGCTTGAGATACTTTAAAAGACTTGTAGGCTAAAACAACCCAACAAGTAGTGAAGAAGCATAAAAGCATTCAAGCAAAAATCAAGCAATTGTGAAATTGGATAGTGCATGGACATTGATTGATGTGTAGGTAGACTTAGTGAACAAAATGGTATATAAAACTCACACAACAATCAATGACACATATTGAAGTTGTTGTAGCACCTAAGTGACATAGAGGTGAAACACATGGATGCTATGGAAACTTAGAAAAAAGAGGATAGAAGTGAAAATTAATCACATAGCAAGCATGGTCCACAAAGCTTTACAAAGCTAAAAAATATGTCAGTAGGTAAGCTTTCGATCTAATTTCACAACTCTACAATCTCAATGCATGAAATAAGTGATGTGAATAAGAGTAAACCATAAACAAGCATCACCTAAAAAAAATGCAATGATAATATACAATTGTCTAACAATAGATGACGAATGCATGGTGGCCAAAACATGCAATTCAAAAAAGTTAAGAAGCTTAAAGGCAATGTAACATTCACTTGGTGCTCACAAATGTTAAACATGAAAACTCAAAACCAAGTGTCAAAATATAACCTTAACAATTAAATCCAACAATAAAAATTAAAAATAATCATGTTAAAATAACATCTCATCAATAATCAGTAGCAAGAAATAGTAAACAATATTAATAATCCAACACTTATAAAGAAAAATAGAAAACAAAATAAAAATGTACTAATTAAACAATTAACTAACTAACTAAAAGAAGTGGTTATGGATGGTGTTTGGTAGTGTTGGGTGATGATTGAGGGGTGGAAAGAGAAGAGAAGAAGGAAAGAAATGGAAAGAAGAGAAGAAAAGAAGGTGGGTGAAACAGGGAAATCCACGCGTGCGCGTCATGTACGCGTAAGCGTGGATTGATAAAATGGTAGTGACGCGTACGCGTGATGAGTTATTTGGAGCGGCGACGCATACGCGTGCGCGTGCCTTGGGCACAAAGTTGGCACACTTCAGGCACAACTCTCGGGTGAATGTATGGAGGGGTGGAACTTCTGGATCCACGCGTACACGTCATATACGCGTGCGCGTAGATGGTCGAAGATGCTTGGGGCACGCGTACGCGTGGGTTGGTGCTCTGTTTTTCAAAATTTTTCTATGTTTTTGCACCAAACCAAGCATTCCAAACCTCCAAACAACTACCAAAACATCATAAAACCTTATTTAACACACTAAACTCCCAAATGAATATATCTAACCAAACAAAACATAAAATTAAACCTATTTTACCAATATGTACAAAAGATAAAAAGGAAAAGATATTACCATGGTTGGGTGTCTCCCACCTAGCACTTTTGTTTATTGTCCTTAAGTTGGACTTATGGGGAGCTATCCATCAAGGTGGCTTGTGCTTGAATCCATCCTTGAACATCCACCAATGCTTGGACTTCCATTGTGGTTCATCATTCAAAGTTAATAACTCCAAGCTTTGATGGAGTTCTTCACAAACCATAGGCTCCCAAAGTTGATCTTCCTTGTGCGATCCGGGATCCCACACTTTGTTCTCACACCCGTCCTTGAGTTGATCATGGTGATTTCCTCCGAGTGGCAAGAGAGATAAATTCTCATGAAAGCACAAAACTACCCTCCTAGACCCATTCAATTGAGCACTAGTCCAATCCATGCTCCTCAATTTTGAGCTTCCAACCATAATGAGCCTAGACTTACAACGCCAACCACTAAACATCCTCCTCTTACGCTTAATTCCACAAAGCGCCCTAAGTTGGCCATCCGTCTCAAGCAAACCATGTTCAAGTGGGATAATAAAGCTAAGAGTTAGAAGTTTTACCCACTCAAATAAAGGATTAGATGACAACCTGGGTGGAGGAGTTCCCAATGATCTTGACAAAGCGCGCTCTACTCCCGTCCATCCTCTCCTAGAGGCTTCCACCACTTGGCAAGATTCTTCAAGCTTTACCTCTTGCCAAACTTCCTCAAGTTCCCATTCTTCTTCACCAATGCCTTCAATCTCTTCCCTATCACTCAAATCATAGATAGGAGGTTTAGTAAAATCTACCTCATCATCAATTCCAAGTATAGTGGGGAAGGACTCTTCAAACTCAAAAGGATCATATGTTGATGCGGAATCATCATAAATAGGAGGACCTATTTCTTAGGTCACTTCTTCCAATTCTTCAATCACATTGTGCCTTGGAGGTTGTGCACTCTCCTCCTCAATATCAACTTCAAATTCCATGGAAGAAGGCTCTTTAACTTGTGATTTTTCTATGTACTCAACATATCCTAAGGTGCTAACCACTACTTCCTTTGGTTCAATCATCTCTACCTTCTTCTCTTGTTGCACTTCTTGCTTTGACTCCTCTTCTTCACCTTGGAGCTTTAACTTTACTCCCTTACTAAGCTCTTTGGTTGCCTCTCCACATTTAACAATGGGAGTGCCTTGATCGCATAGGCTTAGGCGGGATGACACTATGTTGCCAATGGCTTCTACCATGATAACCATTTTGGCTCTTATCTCCTTGAACTTCTTTTCATCTTCCTCTTGTTGCCTTAAGATATGAGATTCAAGATCTCTCAGTTCTAGCATGAGGGCTTCATCGAGAGGTGGTGGTGGAAGAGATGGTTCATTGTTTGGGGGAAGGTTGTTGTAATTGGAAGGTGGTTCATATTGGTGAAATTCTTGAGGTGGTGTGTATGGACTTTGTGGTTCATAGGGGTATTGGTATTACAAAGGTGGTGGCTCTAGAAATGGTTCATATGGTGGTTGGTACGGTGGATATAGGTTAGGATCATATGGAGGTGGTTGGTGGTATAAGGTTTATGAGTATGGTGGAGGGCTATATTGAGGAGGGGGTTCATATGCATATGATGATTGTGGTTGACAACCACAATGAGGGTCATCAAATACATTAGATTGGTATGCATCAAGATTTGAATTGTACCCATAAGAAACCGGAGGAGGTTGTTGCCAAGAAGGTTGTCCATAAGCTTGGGGCTCCTCCCTCCTTTGATCTCCAAATCCTTGATGCATGTTATCATTGTAAATTCCATCACCTACAACATAGTTTGAACCACACTCATAGCCAAAGTCGTGAGAATTCATAGTGAAAGAGAAAATAAAAACAAAAGCTAACAAGAAACAAAGAGAACAAAATCCTACAACTAGCAAAAACTAACAAACAAACCAAAAATCAAGATATTCACAATATATACAATAGCCAATAAAATAACACCATTGCAACTACCCAGAAACGGCGCCATTAATTTGATAGCAAGGATTTATACCGGTTCGGAATTCCACAAAATAATTCCATTGTTAGTATAGTCCAAACCGATAGTCAATCCTTGAATCAAATTAAATTTATGGTTTTGTCACAAGTACAAATTCCAATAAGAATTAACCGGAGTATTTGGACTCTGGGTCGTCTCACGAGGAATTGCAATGAAGTGGTCAATTATTGGCTATGAAGGGTGATGAGCGGATAATTTATACGCTTTTTGGCATTGTTTTTAGTATGTTTTTAGTATGATCTAGTTAGTTTTTAGTATATTTTTATTAGTTTTTAGTTAAAATTCACTTTTCTGGACTTTACTATGAGTTTGTGTGTTTTTCTGTGATTTCAGGTATTTTCTGGCTGAAATTGAGGGTCCTGAGCAAAAATCTGATTCAGAGACTGAAAAGGACTGCAGATGCTGTTGGATTCTGACCTCCCTGCACTCGAAGTGGATTTTCTGGAGCTACAGACGCCCAATTGGCGTGCTCTCAACGGCATTGGAAAGTAGACATTCTGGGCTTTCCATCAATGTATAATAGTCCATACTTTGCCCGAGATTTGATGGCCCAAACCGGCGTGGCAAATCAGCCTCAGAAATTCCAGCGTTTAACGCTGGAACTGGCATAAAACTTGGAGTTAAACGCCCAAACTGGCATAAAAGCTGGCGTTTAACTCCAGAAAAGGTCTCTACACGAAAATGCTTCATTGCTCAGCCCAAGCACACACTAAGTGGACCCAGAAGTGAATTTTTACGTCATTTACTCATTTCTGTATACCCTAGGTTACTAGTTTACTATTAATAGGATCTTTTGACATTGTATCTGCACCTCATGACACTTTACGCGTTTCTTTGTGTACCTTCTACGGCATGAGTCTCTAAACCCCATGGTTGGGGGTGAGGAGCTCTGCTGTGTCTTGATGGATTAATGCAATTACTACTGTTTCTTATTCAATCATGCTTGCTTCTATTCTAAGATATTACTTGTTCTTAAACCGGATGAATGTGATGATCCGTGACACTCATCATCATTCTCAACTATGAACGTGTGCCTGACAACCACCTCCGTTCTACCTTAGATTAAGTAGATATCTCTTGGATTCTTTAATTAGAATCTTCGTGGTATAAGCTAGAACTGATGGCGGCATTCAAGAGAATCTGGAAGGTCTAAACCTTGTCTGTGGTATTCTGAGTAGGATTCAATGATTGAATGAATGTGACGAGCTTCAAACTCCTGAGGGCGGGGCATTAGTGACAGACGCAAAAGAATCACTGGATTCTATTCCGGCCTGATTGAGAACCGACAGATGGATAGCCGTGCCGTGACAGGGTGCGTTGAACATTTCCACTGAGAGGATGGGAGGTAGCCACTGACAACGGTGAAACCCTTGCATACAGCTTGCCATGGAAGGAGCCTTGCGTGCTTGAAGAAGAAGACAGTAGGAAAGCAGAGATTCAGAAGATGGAGCATCTCCAAAACCTCAACCTGTTCTCCATTACTGCAAAACAAGTACTTATTTCATGTTCTTTTACTTTCCACAATCAATCCTGATAATTATTGATATCCTGACTAAGATTTACAAGATAACCATAGCTTGCTTCAAGCCGACAATCTCCATGGGATCGACCCTTACTCACGTAAGGTATTACTTGGACGACCCAGTGCACTTGCTGGTTAGTTGTGCGGAATTGCAAAGTGTGATTGCAATTTCGTGCACCAAGTTTTTGGCGCCGTTGCCGGGGATTGTTCGAGTTTGGACAACTGACGGCTTATCTTGTTGCTTAGATTAGGACTGTTTTATTTTGTTGGTTTAGAGTCTTTTAGTTGAGTCTAGTTTCATATTTTAAGTTTGGTGTCAATTGCATGCTTTTGTTTTTCTTTTAATTTTCGAATTTGCATGTTTTTAGTCCCTTTTTGATTCGTAAAAATTCTAAGTTTGGTGTCCTCTTTGTGTTTTTCCCTTAAAATTTTCGAAAAATTAGTGTTTGATTTTCTAAAAATTTTAAGTTTGGTGTCATTTTGTTGTTTTTCTCTTTCCTCATTTCAAAAATCAAATCTTTTTCATAAAATTTTTCAATCATATCTTCGTAATTGCTGATTTCAAAATCTTTTTAATTAACTAATTGATTCAGTTCTCAATTTGCTTTGATCTTATTTTCTTTTTAATTTTCGAATTTTTTTTATTTTAATTTCCTTTTGTTTTATTTTAATTTTTTTCGGTTCATTCAAAAAAAAATATTTTTATCCACTTGCCATCCATATCATTTTCCTTTATCCATTATGGACTTAAGTGGGATTGAACAGTCTAGAAGGACTCTGGGGTCATATGCTAACCCCATTACAGCTGCATATGGGAGTAGCATCTGTACACCTCCCATCAAAGCAAGCAGCTTTGAGCTAAATCCTCAACTCATTATCATAGTGCAGCAAAATTGCCAGTATTCCGGTCTTCCACAGGAAGAGCCTACTGAGTTTCTAGCACAATTCTTACAAATTGCTGACACAGTACATGATAAAGAGGTAGATCAGGATGTCTACAGACTATTATTGTTTCCATTTGCTGTAAAAGATCAAGCTAAAAGGTGGTTGAATAACCAACCTACAGCAAGCATAAAGACATGGAAACAGTTATCAGACAAATTCCTGAATCACTTTTACCCTCCAAAGAGGATGACACAGCTAAGGCTGGACATCCAAGGCTTTAAACAAGAGGATAATGAATCCCTTTATAATGCCTGGGAGAGGTATAGAGGTATGCTAAGAAAATGCCCCTCTGAAATGTTTTCAGAGAGGGTACAGTTAGACATCTTCTACTATGGGCTTACAGAAAAGGCTCAGATGTCTTTAGACCACTCAGCTGGTGGATCTATACACATGAGGAAGACAATTGAAGAGGCTCAAGAGCTTATAGACACTGTTGCTAGAAATCAATATTTGTACTCTGGCAATGAGTTCTCTCCACAAGAGAAAGTCATGGCAGTAGACACTGATCCTAATCCTCAAGAACAGATGATTGAGCTTAATCAACAATTGCTCCTGATGACAGAACAGTTAGCAGAATTTAAAGAGATGCTCCATGAAACTAAAGTTGCTAACAAGAACATAGAACTGCAGTTGAATCAAGCAAAATAGCAAATATCTAAACAGATAACAGAGGAGTGTCAAGCAGTTCAACTGAGGAGTGGGAAGACACTGAATAGCACTGCTCAAAAGAGCAAAAAGCCAAATAAGGAACAATTGACAGAGGATAACCAAACCACTGTTCAAAATCCCTCTGAGGACAGTAAGAGCCCAGAGAGGAACACTTTTGGCGTTCAAACGCCAGAAAAGGGGGGAAAGCTGGCGTTAAACGCCCATTCCCTGCCCAGTTCTGGCGTTCAAACGCCAGAAAAGGGGGAAAAGTTGGCGTTAAACGCCCATTTTCCACCCAATCCTGGCGTTCAGACGCCAAGGGAGGATCAGACACCTGAGAGTGCTGACAGTAATCCCTCTAACAAGACTTCTTCAACCACTTCTGTAAGGAATAAACCTGCAGCATCTAAGGTTGAAGAATATAAAGCCAAGATGCCTTATCCTCAAAAACTCCGCCAAGCGGAACAGGATAAGCAGTTTGCCCGCTTTGCAGATTATCTAAGGACTCTTGAAATAAAGATTCCGTTTGCAGAGGCACTTGAGCAAATACCTTCTTATGCTAAGTTCATGAAAGAAATCTTAAGTCATAAGAAGGATTGGAGAGAAACTGAAAAAGTGTTTCTCACTGAAGAATGCAGTGCAGTCATTCTGAAAAGCTTACCAGAAAAGCTTCAAGATCCAGGGAGCTTTATGATACCATGCACATTAGAAGGTGCTTGCACCAAGACAGCCTTATGTGATCTTGGAGCAAGCATCAATCTAATACCTGTATCAACTATCAGAAAGCTTGGGTTGACTGGAGAAGTCAAACCAACCCGGATATGCCTCCAACTTGCTGATGGCTTCATTAAACATCCATCAGGCATAATAGAGGATATGATTGTCAAGGTTGGGCCATTCGCCTTTCCAACTGACTTTGTGGTGCTGGAAATGGAGGAGCACAAGAGTGCAACTCTCATTCTAGGAAGACCTTTCCTAGCAACTGGACGAACTCTCATTGATGTACAAAAAGGGGAAGTAACCCTGAGAGTCAATGAGGATGAGTTCAAGTTGAGTGCTGTAAAAGCTATGCAGCATCCAGACACACCAAATGACTGCATGGGCGCTGACATTATTGACTCTCTGGTAGAAGAGATCAATATGACTGAAAGCCTAGAATCAAAGCTTGAGGACATCTTCAAGGATGCTCAACCTGATCAAGAAGAATCAGTGGAAACAAAGGAATTTTCTAAAATTCCTCAGGAGGAGGATAAGCCTCCCAAACCTGAACTCAAACCACTACCACCATCCCTGAAGTATGCATTTCTGGGAGAGGGTGACACTTTTCCAGTGATTATAAGCTCTGCTTTAAATCTACAGGAAGAGGAAGCACTGATTCAAGTGCTAAGGACACACAAGACAGCTCTTGGGTGGTCCATAAGTGATCTTAAGGGCATTAGCCCAGCTAGATGCATGCACAAGATCCTGTTGGAGGATAATGCCAAACCAGTGGTCCAACCACAGAGGAGGCTAAATCCAGCCATGAAGGAGGTGGTGCAGAAAGAGGTCACTAAATTACTAGAGGTTGGGATTATTTATCCTATTTCTGATAGCCCCTGGGTGAGCCCTGTACAAGTTGTCCCCAAGAAGGGAGGCATGACAGTGGTTCATAATGAAAAAAATGAACTGGTTCCTACAAGAACAGTCACAGGGTGGCGTATGTGTATTGACTACAGAAGGCTCAATACAGCCACCAGAAAGGATCATTTTCCTCTACCATTCATAGACCAAATGCTAGAAAGACTAGCTGGTCATGATTATTACTGCTTTTTGGATGGCTATTCAGGTTACAACCAAATTGCAGTAGATCCTCAGGATCAAGAGAAAACAGCATTTACTTGCCCTTCTGGCGTGTTTGCTTACAGAAGGATGCCTTTTGGTCTGTGTAATGCTCCTGCAACCTTTCAGAGATGCATGTTATCCATCTTCTCTGATATGGTTGAGAAATTCCTGGAAGTTTTCATGGATGACTTCTCAGTATATGGAGACTCATTCAGCTCCTGTCTTAACCACCTAGCACTTGTCCTGAAAAGGTGCCAAGAGACTAACCTGGTTTTAAACTGGGAGAAATGTCACTTTATGGTGACTGAAGGAATTGTCCTTGGGCACAAAATTTCAAGCAGGGGAATAGAGGTGGATAAGGCAAAGGTAGAGGTAATTGAAAAATTACCACCACCTGCCAATGTTAAGGCAATCAGAAGCTTTTTGGGGCATGCAGGATTCTACAGAAGGTTTATAAAGGATTTTTCGAAAATTGCAAAGCCTTTGAGTAACCTGCTAGCTGCTGACACACCATTTGTGTTTGACACACAGTGTCTGCAGGCATTTGAGACCCTGAAAGCTAAGCTGGTTACAGCACCAGTCATCTCTGCACCAGATTGGACATTACCATTTGAACTAATGTGTGATGCCAATGACCATGCCATTGGTGCAGTGTTGGGACAGAGGCATAACAAGCTTTTGCACGTCATTTATTATGCTAGCCGTGTTCTAAATGATGCACAGAAGAATTACACAACCACAGAAAAAGAGTTACTTGCAGTGGTCTATGCCATTGACAAGTTTAGATCCTATTTAGTGGGATCCAAAGTGGTTGTGTACACTGACCATGTTGCTCTTAAATACTTACTCACAAAGCAGGATTCAAAACCCAGGCTTATAAGATGGGTGTTGCTTCTGCAAGAGTTTGATATAGAAATAAGAGACAGAAAAGGGACAGAGAACCAAGTAGCTGATCATCTGTCCCGAATAGAACCAGTAGCTGGGGCGTCCCTCCCTTCTACTGAGATCTCTGAGATTTTCCCAGATGAGCAACTCTTTGCCATTCAGGAAGCTCCATGGTTTGCAGATATTGCAAACTATAAAGCTGTGAGGTTCATACCCCAGGAGTACAGCAGAGTGCAAAGAAAGAAATTAATTTCAGATGCCAAGTACTACCTGTGGGATGAGCCATATCTCTTTAAGAGATGTGCAGACGGAATGATCCGCAGATGTGTACCCAGAGAAGAAGCACAGAGGATCCTATGGCACTGCCATGGATCACAGTATGGAGGACATTTTGGAAGTGAGCGAACAGCCACTAAAGTCCTCCAATGTGGTTTCTACTGGCCTACTCTCTATAAAGATGCCCGAGAGTTTGTGCGTAATTGTGACAGTTGCCAAAGAGCTGGTAACTTGCCTCACGGATATGCCATGCCTCAACAAGGGATATTAGAGATAGAATTGTTTGATGTATGGGGAATTGACTTCATGGGTCCATTCCCACCATCATACTCAAACACTTACATTCTGGTAGCAGTGGACTATGTATCTAAGTGGGTAGAAGCAATTGCTACACCCACTAATGATACCAAGACCGTGCTGAAATTCCTCCAGAAACACATCTTCAGCAGGTTTGGTGTTCCCAGAGTACTAATCAGTGACGGGGGCACTCATTTCTGCAATAGGCAGCTATACTCTGCTATGGTTAGATATGGAATTAGCCACAAAGTGGCAACTCCGTATCATCCACAGACAAATGGGCAAGCTGAAGTCTCTAACAGAGAGCTAAAAAGAATCCTAGAACGGACTGTGATAGCCCGAAGAAAGGATTGGACAAAGAGCTTGGATGATGCTCTGTGGGCATACAGAACAGCATTCAAGACTCCTAGAGGGACCTCTCCATACCAACTGGTGTATGGGAAGGCCTGTCATCTGCCCGTGGAACTGGAACATAAAGCCTACTGGGCAACCAGATTCCTAAACATGGATGCTCAGTTAGCTGGTGAAAAAAGATTGCTCCAGCTAAATGAGCTAGAGGAGTTCAGACTCAATGCCTTTGAAAATGCAAAAATTTATAAGGAAAAGGCAAAGAAGTGGCATGACAAGAAGTTGTCATCCAGAGTCTTTGAGCCAGGACAAAAAGTTCTACTCTTCAACTCTAGGCTCAGATTGTTTCCAGGAAAACTCAAATCCCGGTGGAGGGGTCCGTATGTGATTACAGGAGTATCACCATATGGATATGTTGAGCTTCAGGATATTGATTCTGACAAAAAGTTCATTGTTAATGGACAGAGAATCAAGCATTATCTTGAAAGCAATTTTGAGCAGGAATGCTCAAAACTGAGACTTGAGTGATTCTCAGTAAAGGTCCAGCTAAAGACAGTAAAGAAGCGCTTGCTGGGAGGCAACCCAGTCATTAGCAAGTTATATGTTTTGTTTTTACAAAGGCAAGTATCAAAAATGAAGGAATTCACAGAGTTACAGAAGGATTCAGTGCAAAAAGCAGAGAAAAAGAGCTTACTGGCGAAAAAACGCCAGTAAGGGGCATTTTGGGCGTTAAACGCCAGAATGGGCACCATTCTGGGCGTTTAACGCCAGTAAAGGTGCCATTTTGGGCGTTAAACGCCAGAATGGGCACCATTCTGGGCGTTAAACGCCAGAATGGGCACCATTCTGGGCGTTTAACGCCAGGTGTGCAGTATCCTGGGCGTTTAGCAAAACGCCCAGTGATAAAGGGAATCCTGGCGTTTAACGCCAGCCAGGGCACCTGGCTGGGCGTTAAACGCCCACAATGGGCACCAAATGGGCGTTAAACACCAGAATGGATGCCATTCTGGGCGTTTAACACCAGAAAGGTGGGGGGGGACCACGATTTTGATTTTCAATCAATTTTTTTTAAAATTTTCCTTTCCTTACCCATACTTTTCTACATAAATACATCCCAACCTTTCATCATTCACTTTAAAATCTTCAAAAATCAAAAGTCATTCTTCAAATCTCTCTCAAATCAATCCCAAATCTTATTCAAAAACTCACCCTTCTCTCCAATTCTCTCCATATCTTCTCAAATCTCCTTTCAATTTTTCGAAATCTCCTTCCCCCCCTTTATAAACACACGTTTGGCCTCCTCATTCCCCCACACCATTCGAATTTGCTCTTCTCCTCTCTCTCTTCTTTCCTTTCTTTTGCTTGAGGACAAGCAAACCTCTAAGTTTGGTGTGCTTTTCCGTGATCACTAAGCCAAGATTCATCAAGATCATGGCTCCTAAGGGAAAACAAACCAATTTAAGAGGAAAGAAAGAGAATAATCCAAATAATCTTTGGAATCAAGAGAAGTTCTTAACCAAAGAACATGAAGACTATTATCACAAAATAATGGGTCTGAGGTCAGTGATCCCGGAAGTTAAATTTGATCTGAAAGAAGATGAATATCCGGGGATCCAAGAGCAAATTCAAAACAGAGGATGGGAAGTTCTAACCAATCCTGAAATAAAGGTTGGAAGGAATATGGTTCAGGAATTCTACTCAAATCTGTGGCTAACAGATAAGCAGAGAATGACTGGAACTGCTTACCATACCTACAGAACCATGGTCAGAGGAAAAGTTATGTACTTCCATCTGGACAAAATAAGAGAGATCTTCAAATTGCCTCAACTGCAAGATGATCGTGAATCCTTTAATAGGAGAATGGTGAGAGCAGATAAAGGGTTGGATCAAGTTCTAGAGGACATATGCCTCCCTGGAACTAAGTGGATAACCAATTCTAAGGGTGTCCCAAACCAACTGAAGAGGGGAGACCTCAAACCAATTGCAAGAGGTTGGCTAGACTTTATTGGGCGTTCCATATTGCCCACTAGCAACCGTTCTGAGGTCACTATCAAGAGAGCAGTGATGATTCATTGCATTATGCTTGGAAAAGAAGTGGAGGTTCATCATGTGATTGCTTGTGAGATCTACACAATTGCAAACAAGAATTCCACTGAAGCCAAACTGGCTTACCCAAGCTTGATCTCCTTGCTCTGTAAAGAGGCTGGGGTAAAGATGGGAGTAGATGAGTTCATACCCATTGAACATCCAATCACCAAGAAGTCAATGGAAGGACAAATGCAAGACAATTCTATCAAGAGGAGGCCGCAGGAGTTCCTCCCTGAATTCCCTAAAATTGACTACTGGACCAGCCTAGAAGCATCTATCATCAAGTTACAAGAAACTATGGAGCAACTGAAGGAAGAACAGCAGAATCAGAACTGCATGCTCTGCATATTGCTGAAGGAACAAGAGAAGCAGGGGCGTGAACTCCAAGAGTTGAAACGCCAAAAGCTCTCATCTCAAGCTGAGGGAGCATCCACTTCTCAAAATCAAGGTTGTTGAGTCCTAACTTTGTGAAAACCTCTATCATTAGGAGCCTATTTAAATTTTTGTTTTCTATTTTTATTTTCTAGACTCATCTTATATCTATTTTTTTTAGTTTTGTTCTTAATTCATAATTAATAAAATTTAAAATTCATGTCTTAAAGCTATGAATGTCCTATGAATCCATCACCTCTCTTAAATGAAAAAATGCTTTAATCACAAAAGAACAAGAAGTACAGGATTTCGAAATTTATCCTTGAAACTAGCTGAATTAGTTTGATGTGGTGACAATAATTTTTGTTTTCCGAATGAATGCTTGAACAGTGCATATGTCTTTTGAATTTGTTGTTTTAAGAATGTTAAAAGCAGTGATTCAAAAAAAATTTCAAAAAAAAGAGAGAGAAAGAAAAAGAAAGAAATAAAGTTGTGATCCAAGGCAAAAAGAGTGTGCTTAAGAACCCTGGACACCTCTAATTGGGGACTCTACCAAGGCTGAGTCACAATCTGAAAAGGTTCACCCAATTATGTGTCTGTGGCATGTATGTATCCGGTGGTAATACTGGAAAACAGAGTGCTTTGGGCCACAGCCAAGACTCATACATTAGCTATGTTCAAGAATTATTATACTTAACTAGGAGAATCAATAACACTATCTGAGTTCTGAGTTCTTATAGATGCCAATCATTCTGAACTTCAAAGGATAGAGTGAGATGCCAAAACTGTTCGGAGGCAAAAAGCTACTAGTCCCGCTCATCTAATTGGAGCTAAGTTTCCTTGATATTTTGGAGTCTATAGTATATTCTCTTCTTTTTATCCTATTTTGATTTTCAGTTGCTTGGGGACAAGCAACAATTTAAGTTTGGTGTTGTGATGAGCGGATAATTTATACGCTTTTTGGCATTGTTTTTAATATGTTTTTAGTATGATCTAGTTAGTTTTTAGTATATTTTTATTAGTTTTTAGTTAAAATTCACTTTTCTGGACTTTACTATGAGTTTGTGTGTTTTTCTGTGATTTCAGGTATTTTCTGGCTGAAATTGAGGGTCCTGAGCAAAAATCTGATTCAGAGACTGAAAAGGACTGCAGATGCTGTTGGATTCTGACCTCCCTGCACTCGAAGTGGATTTTCTGGAGCTACAGAAGCCCAATTGGCGCGCTCTCAACGGCATTGGAAAGTAAACATCCTGGGCTTTCCAGAAATGTATAATAGTCCATACTTTGCCCGAGATTTGATGGCCCAAACCGGCGTGGCAAATCGGCCTCAGAAATTCCAGCGTTTAACGCTGGAACTGGCATAAAACTTGGAGTTAAACGCCCAAACTGGCATAAAAGCTGGCGTTTAACTCCAGAAAAGGTCTCTACACGAAAATGCTTCATTGCTCAGCCCAAGCACACACTAAGTGGACCCAGAAGTGGATTTTTACGGCATTTACTCATTTCTGTATACCCTAGGTTACTAGTTTACTATTAATAGGATCTTTTGACATTGTATCTGCACCTCATGACACTTTACGCGTTTCTTTGTGTACCTTCTACGGCATGAGTCTCTAAACCCCATGGTTGGGGGTGAGGAGCTCTGCTGTGTCTTGATGGATTAATGCAATTACTACTGTTTCTTATTCAATCATGCTTGCTTCTATTCTAAGATATTACTTGTTCTTAAACCGGATGAATGTGATGATCCGTGACACTCATCATCATTCTCAACTATGAACGTGTGCCTGACAACCACCTCCGTTCTACCTTAGATTAAGTAGATATCTCTTGGATTCTTTAATTAGAATCTTCGTGGTATAAGCTAGAACTGATGGCGGCATTCAAGAGAATCTGGAAGGTCTAAACCTTGTCTGTGGTATTCTGAGTAGGATTCAATGATTGAATGAATGTGACGAGCTTCAAACTCCTGAGGGCGGGGCATTAGTGACAGACGCAAAAGAATCACTGGATTCTATTCCGGCCTGATTGAGAACCGACAGATGGATAGCCGTGCCGTGACAGGGTGCGTTGAACATTTCCACTGAGAGGATGGGAGGTAGCCACTGACAACGGTGAAACCCTTGCATACAGCTTGCCATGGAAGGAGCCTTGCGTGCTTGAAGAAGAAGACAGTAGGAAAGCAGAGATTCAGAAGATGGAGCATCTCCAAAACCTCAACCTGTTCTCCATTACTGCAAAACAAGTACTTATTTCATATTCTTTTACTTTTCACAATCAATCCTGATAATTATTGATATCCTGACTAAGATTTACAAGATAACCATAGTTTGCTTCAAGCCGACAATCTCCGTGGGATCGACCCTTACTCACGTAAGGTATTACTTGGACGACCCAGTGCACTTGCTGGTTAGTTGTGCGGAATTGCAAAGTGTGATTGCAATTTCGTGCACCAAAGGGGTAAAGGGTGGTTTTGATTGGTAAGAGGGCAAGAAAAATAAATGGCAAGAAAAGTAAATCAAGCAAGTAGCTAAAGAAAGCAAGTAATAAAGGGAGACATTCATGGCAAGGGTTGAGAACATAGGCTTTCCATCCTAGTCATGCAATGATTAATTCATCTTATTTAGTCAACTCCAACACATAGGGAGAAAGTCAAACGAGATTAATCAATCATATCACAATAATAAACAAGAATTTATCTTATTACGTTATCCCCAAAGATGGAAAAAGGTATCATGTTATCCTTATTCTCGGAGAAAGTCTAATAAGACTAGTTAACCTCAATCCAAATGTACTAATCAACTCACTAATGGAATTAGCAAAAGATTAGAGTCAATGGAAATCATATTAACTAACAATTCTAGATCACCAACATTAGTTGGGTTTTCATGACTCAAGATTGCCTAATTACTCTTTCCAAGCCAAGAATGCTCAAAATCTACTCTAACATCCTTCCAAGCATTTTGTCAAACACTTGGAAGGCATACAAGGAAAGCATGGTAAATTGCAAGGAAAGATAAAATCTAACAACTACTAATTGCAAGGAAAATGAGATCACAACTCAAATCAACAATAAAAGAACATCAAACATTAAATTGCACTAAAAGTAAATCAAATACAACAAGAGCATCCATGAACATAAAAGAGAAATTAACATGAAAACTAATAGAATCAAGTAGTAGGAACAAGAAATCATAAAAGAAACAAGATGAAAACATGTAATTGAACCTAGATCTAAGATGGAAATGTCCTAAACCTAACCTAATTCTAGAGAGAAGATGGAGCTTCTCTCTCTAGAAACTAAACTACATGATGCTAAGCTACAACCAAGTGCTCCCCCTTTGCTTGGGCTTCAATTCTGCATGAAATACACTCAAAAACAGGTTGGAATTGGGCCTGGGCTGCTCAAAAATCGCCCCCAGCGTTTTGCCTTTAAGTGAGTCACGTGTGATTATCGGCGCGTACGTGCCATGTGCGCGTGCGTGTCGATTGGCTATTTCTTCATCCGCGCGGACGCGTCATGTACGCGTGCGCGTCTCTATGCAAAATCACTTTTGCGCGTGTGCGCCTTGTATGCGCGCGCCCATCGATGCATTTCCAATTCTTGTTTCCTCATGCATTCTCCACTTTGCATGCTTTTCTCCTTATTTCTTCCATCTAATACTTGCCTTATGAACCTGAAATCACTCAACAAACACATCAAGGCATCGAATGGAATTAAAGTGAGTTAAAATCACCAATTTAAGGGCCTAAAAAGCATGTTTTTACACTTAGGCACAATTCAAGGGAGAATTACAAAACCATGGTATTTTATTGAATAAATATGGAAAAAGGTGAATAAATCCCCTAAAATAAGCATAAGATAAACTACGAAATCAGGGTTTATCACTTATGAACATTACTTTGGAATGTTCCAAAGTAAACCCAGTGTCTCTGGATGGAATTACATAGTATCCACTTCTTATTCTTTTCAGCATAGTGCCACTTATACACATGCACTATACGATACTCGGTCTGATCCTGCAAGTATCTGAAGGCATATAGTGACACTGCATGGCAGCAATGTTTGCTAGGTTCATCTGATATGTATCTAATATCCCTAGTGAGGGGATTCCAGATAATGATCCTTGAGTTAAGGCCACCCTGAGATAACCTTATGCAACTACCAATGAATAGTAGCCAAAGTGATTAATCTACATTGGTACACTGAAATGAAATTGGCGACCAGTCTAAACACTAGCTCTCACAAACTACTGTGAGTTCTCATCCGTAGGTGGATACCCGATGCCAATAATAACACTCTTATCGTTGTCCTTATTTCTTTAAAATTTTGCTTCACAAACAAAGGTGTTGATAACAGGTAACTCCAAAGTCAGTTCAAAGACTTGCATCTGCCAATAGTCTTAGGATTGACTTGGCAAATATCTTTCACAATAGTTCATCACCAAGATGTGGGAGGTCAAACTTCTTAGGAGATACATCACCCATTCTAAAAAAAACTCAGCTAGTTTCTTTGCTAGATTCTTTGTAGTATCAAAATTGGGATTTTGGTTTGTGTTCTCCATTTTCTATGTGATATCCTATTTATATGCATGAGTTTAGAGGTTTAGTCTGGAAGAACTTGCGTTTTATGTTGAAACCTTGATGAAGGTAATGGGATTATTAATCATGACCTAGTCTATAGTAAAAAATCAAGAGTGCTTTATTCTTTCCACAGGAGTTATAATTTGTTTGTTTACACGATTTAGTATAAGTTATGTGTTGTCAACTTTATCATAGTGGATGATCAAAATTATTTATAACTTCTGAAGATCATTTGTTTCTGATTATATGAAAAACTTATTTGTCTATACATCCTGCATTTTTAATTTTATAATAAATAAAATAATTTGGCAACATGAATATATGTTACTGTACGATAGCTTGATATGAATTTTCAGTGTACACTATGCATTGTGATGTTATATAGTATGTATCTAAAGGCTTTCTATTAATCTTTTATGGATATCCATTAGAAAGAATGGTTGTACTAATATAAATATAAGAGACATTAATGTATAATTTATAATATGCAACAATCATATATGACAGCTGGTGGAATCAGAATTAAGCAACTATTTTTAATGCCTTTACATACTTTCCTATTATAGAATCTTTGAACTACTCTTAATGGCAAATCATTATTTTTTTAAGCCATCATTTATATGCTTATACACCTTTTGAAACTCTTTTCAATTAGTGGTGTTAAGTATATCCTCTTATTTTATTTTTCTCTGGATGACCTTTCTTTATTAGACCTCCTACAAAATTTATATTTTAATCTTGATAGAAACTTACATCATTTTTAATGTGTTATTTCCTAACAACAATAAACTAAATAACGACAGTCCATAGGTGAGGAAAAGACAAAGATACCATTTTTTTGTAAGACATTTGCTCTGTCTTCCTAAGTTTTATATGCTTTTCTGATGTATTACTAAATTGACTATTTTCTGACAATCAAAGGTAATCTGTTGGCTATAACCCGGCTCAAGTAAAACTATAAATCGGAATCTGCTTCCTGCTTAAAACTAAATAAACACGTGCTACATTAGGAGTACGTGGAGTAAGTGTTTTGCTCTGCCAACAGGCACATCACAAAAGAGTAGTTACCACATAAATAAGCTAACATCCTCAATAACTCTACAATATTAGGCCTACTGAGTAACCGTCTACAACACAATAATTCTATAAATACAAAAGTTCAACTACGCAAAGAAGTACATTATTCATTCTGAACAACTTCATATTCATCTTCTATTCTTACTAACTTGAGCGTTAGAGTGCCTTTGCAGGTGCCTTTCCGCCGCCCTCATTGGAAGAACCGATGTATAATTTATCTACTCCAAGGAGAAGCGAGTTCAAGTACTAAGTAAAACAAGCTATATCTTGGAGCCAGCTACCACACAGGAACATTTAGCGCCCACCGTAGGGCCAAAATTTTTTAACTCAACTATCACTTTTTCTGTCCGATTACCTACCATCTTTTGCAAGTTTTAATTGATGGTAGAAGAACAAAATAATCAATCTCCTCATATCCCCTACTATAGCTGAACTATTGGTAATCAAGGAATCACTGAAAGCGGAAAATCAAAGGTTAACCGACCTCCTGAACCAAAACAAACAACGTGATAAGAAGGATAAAAAAGGTCCTAACAACGGCAACAACGGTGATGACCATATCTCGGGAATAACAACCATGGTAGTAGTCCCTCTAAACCATCAACAAAGGAAACAAATTCTGCCAAATGCTTTGGTAAGAGTGTCTAATGGTATACAATTTTAGCTAAATATAAAATATTTTCGTTTTCCATGTTTTCATTAGAAATTCTGAATTAGCACAATGATGCAAGCATATTTGATCAAATAAAATGATTATATTATTCCTGATATATAACCAAGAATCGAATCACATATGAATCTAAGCCAACTTGTAATGAATTTCTATAATTACTCTTTTTTTTTTACATTTTTGTTTACATTATTATTGGTATAATTACTATTTTGCCTTGATTACTCAGTGATAATCCATGTTTTTTTGTTCAAGTTTTTCTTCAATTATTTTGCCCCCGAAATAAGGGGATTCAGTTTTAACTTTAGCCGACGAGTTCAAAACATGTGTTTACAATAGAAAAAGAAAAATTTTAAATTAACTTGGAAGATAATTGTAAGGCGAATAATCTCAATATATCAAACTGATAAGTTTTATACCATGAAAAAATAACGTATACGCATAACCTAACCTGCTTATATAATTTCTTTACTTTAATTTTCAATACAACATGACCTCTTATAAAGTAAACACCAACCACTTTAATTTTACGTATCGTACCATTTCATATAGCAATATGCTATATCTCATTTTTGATTGATTTTCCTTAAGCATATCTAATACTATTGTTTTTACTATACATTTCTGCACCTAGTTTTATTTACAGGACAACATAATCACAACGAGCAAAAGAAAACAAGGCAGTGCTATAGACCATCTCACCAAAATAATCCCACAGCAACACCGCCATACTGACTATAACATGGACAACTTACACCTAGCATAAGCCCACTTTTCAAATCAACATATAAGACTAGCCTAAAAGTGCATTACAAATAAACTCATAAGTTGAAACACAGTGATGTTCTACTTCTTTCAAGCATGGATTTGGAAGTTGATACGCAAAAATTAAGAATTAACGTGCAATCGGCAAGTATACCAGATCGTATCAAGTAGTAAAACTCACTTAGAGTGAGGTCGATCCCACGGAGATTGGTAGATTAAGCAACTTTAGTTAAACAGTATTTTAGTTGAGCAAACATGGTTTTGATTTCATGAGATTTTGATTCTTGAATGTAATTGCAGAAAATTAAATGACAAGGAATTTAGAGCACTAAAATAAGGAAAGAAAATAAAAGTAAATGACTGAAACTTAAAATGCAAGAAACTTAAATGACATAAAAATAAATTGCAAGAAAGTAAGAGTGCAGAATTGTAAAGAGCAGAGAAGTGAATTGCAAGTAATTGAAAACAGAATTTAAATGGCAAGAATGATAAATTGCAAGAAGATAAAAGGGAATTGGGTAGCGGGTAATCAAATTAAATGAAGAACGATAGAAATAAAAATTAATGATGGAAGAGATCATTAGGGATTAGAGATGCAATTTCTCATGAATTGATGTTGATCATTTTTGTCTTAATCATGGGTATAGATCCATGACGGATTATGGGTAATTGGGTTCCAATCTCTTGGCAACTCAATTTCTCTCAACACAATCAATTGCCACTCTCGTGATCTAATTGTTCATGAGAAAAGATGAAGCACAATTTACTAATCCTTCATGCCACACAACTTCTAGGATCTCAACTAAGGGTGGTTACATCTCACATACCAACCCAAAGTGTATTGATCAAAGAAATCATGAAAGGATGAACTCTAAACTGAGTTATGTGGCTCCTTTCTCAAGTCCACCACACAATTCATATAGATTCAACCCCTCTCTCGATGGTGATTGAATTTTTGAAGAACAAGAGTTTTCTCGTGGATGAACCACTTGAATTGAGAAGGAGAAGGAGAATTATCAATTTATTCAAACAAACAGAGCTCTTCCCCCTAATGAAAATGGGGTTTAGTGAATCATTGCTCTCAATTCAACAACAAGTGCAAAAATAGACATTAAAGCTAAGTGTAGAGAAGAAGGAAGAATGAAGAAGAAGAAGTTCTTAAAACTGGAAATTGAAAGTTGCAAGAAAAACAAAATAGCTTTCGGGTATCCTTCCCGAAATTGAAGAATGCTATAAAAGTTAAAGTACTAGAGTGGAAAGTAAAAATGTCTAAGTATGTAAAAGTACTCCTCAAGTACAAAACTCCTATCTATTTATACTACTCCTAAAACTCGTTTAGAGCTCTTCAATTGGGTTTGCAATGTGGGCTTCACCCTTGTTGAGTTCTTGGTTCAATGGGGGAAGTGTTACCAAACAAAGGAAGTAGAGCTCATTTACATTGCTTCTGGCCCATTGGTTGGGCGTTACTGGCAAACACGCCAGCCTTATTGCACGTTGCCAACGTGCTATGGCATTTTCTGGGCTGGGAGCTTGGTGCTTGGGCATTGTTGCCCAAGTTGTTGCCAAACACTTGGCTCATTCTTCCTTCTTAGCTTCACTTTTCATGCTTGATGTTGCCTGAACTTTGAGCTTCAATCCTTTGCTTCAATATGGACTATTATACATCATTGGAAAGCTCAGAATGTCTTCTTTTCAATGCACTTGAGATCATCTCAATTAAATCTTCCTAGCTCAAGTTATGCTCTCTTGAAGAGGGCAAGGTCAAGTTGCCTTGGTTGTGGGCGTTTTCACTAAACACGCTAGTGGCAACGTGCTAGTGAACTTTCTTAGCCCAAATTCTTGGCCTTGGCATTGTTGCTGGAGTTGCCAAGGAACACGCCAATTCATCCTTAGCTTGGCAACGCGCAATCCCCTGTTTCCTTGCCAAGATTGATGTATCTTCAAGCCTTCTTGCTCCGTTGCCTTCTTGCTTCATCACCTAACATAAACCAAAGAATTTTCTTCAAAGTTTTGCCATTCTATGCAACAATTTTTAAGAGATTCATTTATACTAATTCATTTGTAAACTTCTTGAATTATTTTCATGAATATGACCAAATTCCACCTAGTTCTTGGTTCATGAATGCATGGAGAGAAAACTCATACAAATGCTTGTTTATTTTGATGATAATGAATGAAACTAAGCTAAAACTAACTAAACTAACTAGCTAATATAGCAAAGATGCAAATGCATCAGAAGTCTTGGAGTTAACTCATTGAGTGCCTCCTTCAAGCTTTGATCTCTGGTCTTATCCTTCATACAATCTTCTTCTTGAGAGTGGGCTCATGCAGGGTTTTAAAAATATGGAATGCTAGGTGCTCATCATGCACTCTCAGCAACAAATCTCCTTTTTCGACATCTATCAATGCTCTGCCCGTAGTTAGGAAAGGCCTCCCCATGATGATGGGAGTGTTAGGGTCCTCTTCTATATCTGAGATAACAAAGTCAGCAGGGAGAAAGAATTTTCCCACTTTTACCAACACATTCTCTACAACTCCCAGTGCTTGCTTAATGAATTTGTCAGCCATTTGGAGAACTATTCGTGTCGACTTCAGCTCAGAAATTTGAAATTTCCTCATTAGAGACAAAGGCATCAAGTTTATGCTTGCACCCAGGTCACAGAATGACTTCTCAATTGTTATGTTTCCTATGGTGCAAGGTATGTAAAAACGCCCAGGATCATCTTTCTTCTCTAGCAACTCTCTTTGGAGATAGCACTACATTCTTTTGTCATCTCAACAATCTGTCCTTCCTTCAGGGATCTTTTCTTTGTTAGCACTTCTTTCATAAATTTGGCATATAATGGAATCTGTTCAAGTGCTTCTAATAAAGGAATATTGATGCTGAGAGTCTTAAATATATCCAGGAACTTTGAGTATTTCTTATCCTCGTTTTCTTTTTTGAACCTCTGAGGTATGGAAGTTTGGGGACATATGGATTCACTCCTTCCCTCTTCTCTTATAGTTGTGGTTCAAGGATGTTCTTGTATCCCTTTGAAATTGTGTATTTTTGGTTTTTTGATCCTCTTCACTTCTCTCCTCTGTCTCTTCTTGTGGAACTTTTCTGTTGTGTTCTTCTTGATTAATGGCTTCCTTCTTCATGGTCTTCTTACTTCCTACTGTGATTGCCTTGCATTCTTCCCACTTTGTTGCTTTTCCTTTGTCCCTTGGGTGTTCTTCAGTGGCATGGGGAAGGTATTTGCTCTCTTCTCATCCATTTCTGAAATTTGTTTATTTGTCCCATGTGTCTCTCAAGGCTTCTGATTGACTCTTCTTGGTTTTTGCTTGCTGTGGCTTAATTTTTCATGAGTTTCTCCATCATCATCTCCAGACTAGAGATTCTTTGAGAGTCTAGATTTGGTTGTGGTTGTGTAACGTGAGATGGTTATTGCTGGAAATTGTTTGAACCATCTGCAAAGGTATTTTGTGGGTGGAATGTGGATGTGGACAAGTTATTCTAGTGGTTTTGTGAGTTGTTATGGGGTTGGTGATACGTGTTTTGTGAATTTTTGAATTGGTTAGTATTATTGGATGAATGATTATGGTTGTTTGTGTTGCTGAGGCTGCCAGAGTTGAAGTCCCTTTGTCCTTGATTCTGATGCTCGCCCCACCTTGAATTAGAATGAGTCTTCCAGGGTGTCTTGTGTGCATCACCATGAAAATTGTGTTGAAATGAACTTGAAATGTTATTCATGCATTGCACCTGCTCAGGGATTTGTTGCTCAATGTCCCAAAACTTTCTTTAGATTGATTCCACCCATGTGAGATTTGAGATTTGCATTGTGTATTTACTGCAGCACTTTGCAGTCCATCAATTTTCTTGGCCATCATTTTTATTTATTGCTGAAGCTGTTGATGCATCTGTTTGTTTTATGCCAAGAGAACGTCAACACCTTCGAGCTCCAGCACACCCTTTTTCTGGGATGGTTGGCGTTGTCTTTGATGAGCAAAGAAGTATTGATTATTTGCCACCATCTCTATGAGGTTTTGGGCTTCCTCTGCTATTTTTATTAGCTGTAATGAGCTTCCTGCTGAATGATCTAATGCTTCCTGAGCTTTCTGGGTCAACCCTTCATAGAAGTTTTGGAGTCTATCCCACTCACTAAACATTTCTGGGGGACACTTCCTGATTAAGGCCTTGTATCTCTCCCAGGCATCATACAGCGACTCTCCATCCGTTTGAATGAATGTTTGCACCTCTATTTTCAGCTTGATGACCCTCTGAGGTGGGTAGAACTTGGCTAGGAATTTGCTCACCAATTGATGGTATTTTTGCGGAAAACGAATTTCCAACACACAAATCCAACCGGCAAGTGTACCGGGTCGCATCAAGTAGTAATAACTCACAAGAGTGAGGTCGATCCCACAGGGATTGATGGATCAAGCAACTTTAGTGGGTGATTAGTTTAGTTAAGCTAACATTGGTGAATCGGATGAAATGTGACCAGCAGAATGTAAAGTGCAAGGAAATTAAAGTGCAGAAAGTAAATGACAAAAACATAAAGAGCAAGAAATGTAAATTGACAAGAATCTTAAATGACAAGAAATGTAAATTGCTTGAATTATAAAGGGAATCGGGAATTGGATTTGCAAAAATTAGACAAGGAAAAGTAAATTGCAATAAACAGAAGAGTAGAAGAGAAATTAAAATGAAAACTCCAGATCTCAGGATCCAAGAGACTAGATAACCAAGTCTAGATCTCAATGCCTTCCTAGATCAAAATTCAGAATTCAATTGCAAGAAATGTAAATATCAAGCAGTGTAATAAAGGGATTCAAAAATCAATTTCTCAATTGTGCAGTAGCTCAAAACAGAGAGAGATCTCAAGGTGAGATTGAGACAGAATTTCCTCAATTCTCAACACCCAAGACTCAAATAAAGCTTTGTAGGAAAGTAAACAAGAAAACCCAGAGGAAGAGAATTCAATTCTCCTCTCAGAAACTCTCTAAAATGCCAAGTAAGCTCTCAAAAACTCCTCAGCAACCATCACAATTTAAAAAGCTCCGTTTCCAAACTTAAATTCTAATCTATTTATACACTTTCTTCTAATGATCTTCAAGCCTTGAATTGGGCCTTGGCCTTGATGGAATTGGGTTGATAGTGGCCTCCGTTGATTGCTCTTGGTGTTGGGAAGAAATCCACTTGTGAACCGGGCCATGTAACTTTCACGTTTGAGCCAACGTTTGAGGTCAAACGTTGACTCAAACGTTGCCGTGTGAACAATTATACAGAGGCCCAAAATGCTGTTATCCACGTTTGGCTCAACGTTTGAGGTCAAACGTGAGCTCAAACGTGGATCTCCCCATGCCTTCTTTTTGGCCAACGTTTGGCCCAACGTTTGAGGTCAAACGTTGGCGCAAACGTGGCTCAATTAGCTCATCAATCAGGAGTGTTCTTCCATGCTCCTTTTTGCCAAAATGTAGCCAATGTTTGACCTCACGTTTGAGGTCAAACGTTGGCTCAAACGTCGCTGCCCAGAAGCTCTATCTTTCTTCTTTTAGGCGCCAATGTTTGCCTCAACGTTTGAGGTCAAACGTTGGCGCAAACGTTGCTTTCCAAGAGTTTCTTCTTCAGCCAACGTTTGCCTCAACGTTTGAGGTCAAACGTTGGCTCAAACGTTGGTTCTTCTTCCAGGGCATTCTTCATCTTCTTGCAACCTCCTTCCAAGCCTTGTTTCACCTATCATCAATCAATCAAAAACATCAAAGCTATGCTTCAAATCATGAGATTGTTTCTCTTCCATAATATATGACAAATATAGCACAAAATCTCATGAAAATGCATCATTTTATACATGATTGATTGAGTCAAAGATAACATGAATTTCAACCCAATTGGCTTACTTATGGCTTAAGAAAGTGCATAAAACTAAATGAAAACAAAGAAAAAGACTAGTAAAACTAAGCTAAGATGACTTGTCATCACAACACCAAACTTAAAACTTGCTTGTCCCCAAGCAAGAAAAGAATCATGCAATAGAGATTGACAATCCAATGTAAGAAGAATAGCAACTCAATTTTCATGGTAAGCTAGTTTTCAATGCATGCTACAATTACAGAAGAGATGTAAATGATTGATGCTTCCATCTAACTCAATTTATGAAATCTTTTTCTTATAATTCTTCCTTGAAACAAGCTTTTTAAAAAAAAAAAATTTTTTGGCTTCTCCTTTTGGGTGCTTTGCCCCATGAGTTGATAACAAAGCTACGATTCTAAATGCTTTGTTTTCTAGTATTACCACTTGATACATAAGCACTACAAGCATTGAATTAGAGGACTTCATTAAGCTCATTTGTTTCTTTTCTTGACTCTCTAATCATTGATGCTCAGAACCTTGAGCTTTGAGGGAGTGCTTTTGCACTTGAGCCTAGCCTTGACTTCTAAGTGTTTTGTTTTCAAGCATTTGGCTTGATACATAAATACCACAAGTATTTAGCAAATAAATTGCCATTGGTACTCAGAGCCTTCAGCTTTCTCATTCTTTCCCTTTGTCTTTTCTTGCCTTATTTTGCATTTGCTTCTTCAAGGTTTTCATGATTTCAAAAGATTTCACAAAAATGCACTAGATGAAAACTTCAATTAAATAAAATCTAATGCAATTAAGCAACAATTAATCATACTAGCTTTCCAATACTTGTATGCACATGCTAAACACTTCTTTAATGCCTTGTTTGTTTATGATCATGATGCTTTACTGCTTTTGAACTCACAAAATTCTAGTTGGTAGTCATAATGTCACAGTACCATGTTACAATCAAAATTCAAGCTATACTTATTCATACCACACATGCATACAGAGAATATTAAGACAATCATGCAATTTAAGGTGCTGGAAACAAATGAGATGGAAAAGGAACTTTACAACCTTGTAGTTTATCCTTTATATTGTTGTCCTTTTCCTTCTATTCTTCCTTCTTTCCATACCAATACTCAGAATGCTTGCTCATCCTCAAGCAATAATTAAAACAATGGCTATGGGGCTAAGATGGATCATGAATGTCTTACACAATAAAATGTGAGTAGTGCATGTGTTTTAAGCAAGCAAAATTAAAGATATGAGGGCACAGAGAAACAAAGACATTGTGTTTGCAATTATAAGTTGGTGCGCATGATACATTGCATAAAAGTATAAGTGGCACACCAAACTTAGTGTGACACTTTCTCTTGGAATTAATGCAAGTATCAAGTAAGGATTGGAAGCAAAATTTTTTTTTTTGTTGCATAGCAACACCAAACTTAGAATGCAACCATGTGTCAATTTATTTGAAATTTAAACTAAACAGACAAAGAAAAATGAACTAGACAAAGAAATAAAATGTTACCCAAGGTTGGGTTGCCTCCCAACAAGCGCTCTTTTAGTGTCATTAGCTTGACATGTTGTTCCTCACTTTCTTCCTCTTCTTCCAGTTGGTTAAGAGGAATGACCTCAAGGGGGGAGAAGTTTCAGCTATTTTCTCCTGTTTTGATCTCCTCTCAGCAAGCTTTCTTGTGAAATTTTCTTGATTGATCTTGCTTGCTAGAACAGGGGGAGGATTGTTTGCAGTTGACCTTTTCTTGCATGTTGTCCTTGATATCTTGGTCACAATCCTCTTCTTGGTGTTTTTGTTAATTGCCTTCACTTTTTTGAATCCAAGTTTTGGTTGCTGTGTGATTGTTGGAGTGATTTCTTTATCAAGAGCCTCTTGCATTGGTGGTTCCATGAGCTTTTCCTTCATGTACTTCTCTGCTTCAGTTGAGTGTGACTTCTCTTGCGTGTCTTCCTCCCTTTCTTCTTCATGATTTTCCATTAATGCCTCTGGGAGGGAATCTTTGTGTTTCATTGTCACCTCAAGTGGCTCTTGTGAATGTAAAATCCTTGGCTCATGTCCAAATACTTCCACTACCTCTTCCTTTTTCACTGAAATTTCACTTGACACAGAGGCTTTCTCATCTTGCTTTTCCACTTCTTCACCCACAAATTGGTCTTCATCCTCTCTGTTTGATGGTTCTAGGTTCCTCTTTGTTTGCTCTAAGGGCTCATTCATCTTCTTGAGGATGATTTCTTTCCAGGATTGGGGTTGTGTGTATCTTTCCACGAGTTTTCTATGTATTTCAATGGCTTGAAGGTAATCCTCATCTGGTGGTTCAAGAGATGAAGGTTGAAAGTAATTTTGGTGACGTGGATATGTTGTGGTGAAGCTGTGTTGAGGGGTGTGGAATGAGTTGTGTGATTGATGGGATGACTTGTATGGATTTTGGAGGAAACTTTGTGTTGAGGCATAATCTAGTGATGAAGAACTTTCAAATGAGAAACTAGGACGTGAGGGTGAATGCTTTTTCATTCCTTGGTGATACTCCCTGCCACCATTAGAATAATGACTTGAATCATTTTGTGGTGGTGGGAAGTATCCCATATGATTCTCTTGCTCATCTTGTGTCTCTGAAGCAAATCTCCATGAATTGGAGTGCTCAGACTCTGTTAATTCTTGGTGATATTCCCAGCCACCATTAGAGGGTGGTGATGGTGGGCAATATCCCGTAAAATTTTGTTTGACCATAAGATGAGTTGAACTCCATTTGTATTTTGTAAAATGCAACATCAATGGAAATTGAAATTCATGTCACAGAGACAGAATTTCTTAGTGAGGCAATAACTCAAACACCTTGGTTTCAACTTAGAACAGAGAACAAAAACAAAGAAAATGCTTGATCTAGACTTCTCACCCACTTAATCATTGTTGATCTAATCAATCCCCGGCAACGGCGCCAAAAACTTGATGATGTTTTTGCGGAAAACGAATTTCCAACACACAAATCCAACCGGCAAGTGTACCGGGTCGCATCAAGTAGTAATAACTCACAAGAGTGAGGTCGATCCCACAGGGATTGATGGATCAAGCAACTTTAGTGGGTGATTAGTTTAGTTAAGCTAACATTGGTGAATCGGATGAAATGTGACCAGCAAAATGTAAAGTGCAAGGAAAACTAAAGTGCAGAAAGTAAATGACAAAAACATAAAGAGCAAGAAATGTAAATTGACAAGAATCTTAAATGACAAGAAATGTAAATTGCTTGAATTATAAAGGGAATCGGGAATTGGATTTGCAGAAATTAGACAAGGAAAAGTAAATTGCAATAAACAGAAGAGTAGAAGAGAAATTAAAATGAAAACTCCAGATCTCAGGACCCAAGAGACTAGATAACCAAGTCTAGATCTCAATGCCTTCCTAGATCAAAATTCAGAATTCAATTGCAAGAAATGTAAATATCAAGCAGTGTAATAAAGGAATTCAAAAATCAATTTCTCAATTGTGCAGTAGCTCAAAACAGAGAGAGATCTCAAGGTGAGATTGAGACAGAATTTCCTCAATTCTCAACACCCAAGACTCAAATAAAGCTTTACAGGAAAGTAAACAAGAAAACCCAGAGGAAGAGAATTCAATTCTCTTCCCAGAAACTCTCTAAAATGCCAAGTAAGCTCTCAAAAACTCCTCAGCAACCATCACAATTCAAAAAGCTCCCTTTCCAAACTTAAATTCTAATCTATTTATACACTTTCTTCTAATGATCTTCAAGCCTTGAATTGGGCCTTGGCCTTGATGGAATTGGGTTGATAGTGGCCTCCGTTGATTGCTCTTGGTGTTGGGAAGAAATCCACTTGTGAACCGGGCCATGTAACTTTCACGTTTGAGCCAACGTTTGAGGTCAAACGTTGACTCAAACGTTGCCGTGTGAACAATTATGCAGAGGCCCAAAATGCTGTCATCCACGTTTGGCTCAACGTTTGAGGTCAAACGTGAGCTCAAACGTGGATCTCCCCATGCCTTCTTTTTGGCCAACGTTTGGCCCAACGTTTGAGGTCAAATGTTGGTGCAAATGTGGCTCAATTAGCTCATCAATCAGGGGTGTTCTTCCATGCTCCTTTTTGCCAAAATGTAGCCAACGTTTGACCTCACGTTTGAGGTCAAACGTTGGCTCAAACGTCGCTGCCCAGAAGCTCTATCTTTCTTCTTTTAGGCGCCAACGTTTGCCTCAACGTTTGAGGTCAAATGTTGGCACAAACGTTGCCTTCCAAGAGTTTCTTCTTCAGCCAACGTTTGCCTCAACGTTTGAGGTCAAACGTTGGCTCAAATGTTGGTTCTTCGTCCAGGGCATTCTTCATCTTCTTGCAACCTCCTTCCAAGCCTTGTTTCACCTATCATCAATCAATCAAAAACATCAAAGCTATGCTTCAAATCATGAGATTGTTTCTCTTCCATAATATATGACAAATATAGCACAAAATCTCATGAAAATGCATCATTTTATACATGATTGATTGAGTCAAAGATAACATGAATTTCAACCCAATTGGCTTACTTATGGCTTAAGAAAGTGCATAAAACTAAATGAAAACAAAGAAAAAGACTAGTAAAACTAAGCTAAGATGACTTGTCATCACCAATTCATCCCAATTGTTGATGCTCTCTTTGGGAAAGGTTTCCAGCCATTGAGTAGCATTGCCCCTCAAAGAAAATGGAAACAGAAGTAATTTGTAAATGTCAGGATGAACCCCATTTGTGTTGACTGTTTCATAAATCCTTAAGAAAATAGACAAATATTGGTTGGGGTCTTCAAGAGGGCCACCTCCATAAGCACAATTGTTCTGCACCAAGGTGATTAGTTGAGGCTTCAATGCAAAGTCATTTGCCTGAACATTTGGGGTGAGGATGCTGCTCCCATAATGTTTGGGATTAGGGATAGTGTAAGAGGCCAACACCCTTCTTGCAGGCTGGGTATTGTTGCTCACTCCCTCTTCACGTACCTCAGCCTCTATGACTTGCAAAAATCACAAACAAACCAAATGAAACATGGACATTCTAATGCTAGAATGTGGTTAGAGGGTTAGGTGACATAATGTGTCAAACAGTTAATATGCTTAGTAAAAATAAAAATAAAGAAAAAGTGCTTAATCTAGATCACCACCTTACTTAATCATTGTCAATCTAATTCAATCCCAAGCAACGGCACCAAAAACTTGATGTGTGGAAAATGATCCAACACGAAACTCACCGGCAAGTGTACCGGGTCGCATCAAGTAATAATAACTCACATGAGTAAGGTCGATCCCACAGGGATTGAAGGATTGAGCAATTTTAGTGAGGTGGTTGATTTAGTCAAGCAAACAAGTGTTGATTTGAGTGATTTGTATCCAATAGAAGCCAAATTGCATGAAATTAAAAAGGGAGAGGGGAAATAGACAGTAAATTAAAGTGCAGGAGAATTAAATTGAGCCGAATCTTAAAGAACAAGTAATGTAAATGACTGAAACTTAGATTGCAAGGAATGTAAATGGTTGAAGCTTAAAGTGCAAAAAATGTAAAATTGCAAGAATCGTAAAAGGAATTGGGGGCTGGAATTTCAAATTAAACAAGAGAAATTAAAGTGCAATCAATTAGAGAACGAGAATATAAATCAGAAAACAGCAAGAAGATTTAAATTGCAAAATCTAAAAGGACAGGTGAGGATCTCGGGGGATAAATGAGACTAGAAAACAAGTATAGATCTCAATTCCTTCCTTGATCCAATAGAAGATTGACTTGCAGAAGAATTGTAAATGGAAGCAGTAAAGGAAAACAGATCCAAATCTTAATTTCTTAGAATTATGCAGAAGAGTAAACAGAGAAAGATCTCAAGGTGAGATTGAACCAGAATTCCTTCAATTCTCAACCCAAGATTCAAAACAAACAATGAAGAGTGTAGAACAATGAAAAAGAAAATTAATTCCCAATCCCAATTTCCCAATTCAGAATGAAAACTCAAATGAGCTCAAAAGTAAAACTAAAAATGACAGAAGGTCTTCTCTAAGTCAAACTAACTTCTATTTATACACTTTCTATTTTTGATCTTTAAACCTTGAATTAGGCTTTTGGCCTTGATGGAATTGGGTTGAAGATGGCTCCAATTGATTGCTCTTGATCTAGAGAAGAGATTTGTGTGAGAATTGGATGCTAGTGCTTCAAGTTTGAGTCAACGTTTGAGTGTCAACGTTGACTCAAACGCCATGTAAAAATAACCAGCAAAAACCAGAAACTGTAGCTGTGGGTTAGTTACTTGTTTTTTTTCTTCAACACCAATGTTAATTTGTTAGTTATTGCATTTGCATGTTTCATTGAATGTTTGTTTGATTTTATGCATTTAAGTACTACTTAGTTGAAAAATAATAAGTTTCTTTCTAGGACCCTATTTTTGAAAAAAAAAATTTTCACTAATTTAAATTAAAAAAATTAAAATTTTCTATATGTTAAATTTGTTTGAAGTTGTATCTGGAACATGGTTTTTGAGTCAAAGAACACACAACCTATGAGATTTTGAGCCTATTTATATGGTTACATTATTTAACCATAAATATTTATTGTATTTACATACTTGCATATGATTGAGGCCGTTACTTGTTTTAACTCACTTCTCCCAAATAAGCCTACCCTTTTATATCACCCTTGTTAGCCACTTTGAACTTTTTAACCCCCTTCTATTTCATAACCACATTTCTAGCCTCAAGCAGAAAAACAAAATAAAAAATCCCAAGTTGAATCCTTGGTTAGCTTAAGATAGATATTGTGTATAATTTAAGTGTGGGGAATTTTATGGGAACATGGGATGATAGGAAAAAAGGGAATTAAATTGAATAAGTTATTTCAAAATTTGGGAAGCATGCTCATATGAAATCAAAATAATTAAATTACCATGTGTATTGAAAAAAAATTTATTAAGTAATTAAATAAGGGGATACAATATATATATATATATATATATATATATATATATATATATTACCCTAAATGCAAAATAAAAAGAATCAATGCACATGGGACAAAATTCAAAAATAAGTTTGATACATGAGCATGTAATACAAAAGTGAGAAAAATTTGGGTAGCTAGGTAAAGCATTTTAAATTATATAAAGTATGTATATGTTAGGTGAGATCTTGGACTAATCAAGGATTCATTTTGTTAGCTCACTTAGCCTTATATATATATATATATCCTTACCTTTACCTCAGTCCCATTACAACCCTAAAAAGACCTCATGATGTTTGTATTGGTATACTAAATATTTGTTGATTGGTTAGATGAAGAACAGAGTTTAGAAAGCATGATTAGAGAAGAGTAGAGTGATTGACCCTAGACACTTGAGAGTTAGAGTGATATACACTACCAGTAAGGGTTCAGTGCTTGATTCTGTGTTCCCTGCTTTCATGAGCTATCTTCTTACAAGTTTACTTGTTTTCACTGTATAATTTGAATTAGTGGAATTTGTTTTGTATTTGTCTTGGAGAACTTGTTTACTTTTAACCAAGTAGGTAGAAACATTTTGCATGTAGTTGCATTCACATAGATTTGTTGCATTGCATACATTTTACCATTTTTCTTCATTCCTTTATAGCTTCTCTTGAGCTTAGCATGAGGACATGCTAATCTTTAAGTGTGGGGAAGTTGATAAACCTCTATTTCATGGTTTATCTTATGCTCAATTGAGTGGTTTTTATCGAATAGGGTCCTAGAAAGAAACTTATTATTTTTCAACCAAGTAGTACTTAAATGCATAAAATCAAACAAACATGCAATGAAACATGCAAATGCAACAACTAACAAATTAACATTGGTGTTGAAGAAAAAAAGAAGTAACTAACCCACAGAGATCGGTATCGACCTCCCCACACTTAAAGATTGCACCGTCCTCGGTGCATGCTAAGATTTTCAAGTGGATGGGGATGGTGGTTCCTCAGCTGGTGCTCTTTTTGTTCCTTTCCTTGCCGGTGGTTTGGGAGTAGCTTTCTCTTTACCCTTCTTGGTGGCCATCCTGAAAAGGGAAAAAGTAATATATAATTGTCAAACAATTTCTTAATAATCCACAAGCAAAATAATGACCCAAATAAATTTCCAACACCAATTAAAAGAAAAAGAAAGAAAAAGAAAAAGAAGGAAAAGAAAAGATTTAGATTTGGGGAAGAAAAGATAAGATATTTGGCTGATTCAGAGAAGCTGTGCGGCGCAGGCGACGCGAGCGCGTGGGGCACGCGGTCGCGTGGAAAGCGCTTCGATGAAGTGACGTGAACGCGTGGGTCACGCGTTCGCGTGAAGTGATTCGTGCCTTCAGCGCGAGTGCAGCCTCGCAGCCGCGCAACTCTCTAGTGAAAAACTCATTTTGCCAAAATTTTGGGTGACGCGGTCGCGTGAATGGCCATATTTGCAAAACGACATGGATGCGTGGGGCACGCGTTTGCGTGGTAAGGCTTGTGCTTCTAGCACCGTTCCAGCCCCACTCCATCATAACTTGCTGCCATACACCCTTTTTACGTCGATTTTACAGAGCCACGTGTTCGCATGGGTGACACGGACGCGTGGGGAGGCTATTTCGCTAATGACACGAGCGTGTCATCCACGCGGTCGCATGGATCAATTTGTGCAAAGGCACGCCTCTGGCCACGCTTTCGCATGACTCTCTGTTCAATGTTGTTTTCTTCCCAACGCACATATGACGCAGACGCGTCGGCGATGCTGTCATGTCGCGTGCGATTTTTTTGATGCAGTATGCAGAATGCAATGAATGTTATGCAAAATTCCAGGTTCAATCAAAACTCAAAAACAGACTAAAATTCAAACTGAAAAAGGAACGATCATACCATGGTGGGTTGTCTCCCACCTAGCACTTTTAGTTAAAGTCCTTAAGTTGGACATTCGATGAGCTTCCTGTTATGGTGGCTTGTGCTTGAATTCATCCAGAAATATCCACCAATGTTTTGAATGCCAACAGCCTCCGGGGTCCCAAACAAGGCACGTAAAGCCCTTGAGCAGTTCCAAATAGGTTCTCAGGCTTCCAGTGTGCTGAATGTCAGAACAGACTCCAGGATACCAAACTTTGCTTCTACACTCGTCGTTGTCTTGATCTACGTTTTTCCAGTCGGGTGATAAGTAATTTGAATTCTCACTGTAGTGACCAAGAAGCTTCCGAGACCCATACAATTGAGTTTGACACCAATCTTTGCACCTCAAATTGAAGTGCGAAACTTCATTGAATCTCGCATACCAACTCTGAGTGCGAGTCAATTCCCTTTTACGCTTAAAGCCGCAAAGAGCTCTAAGCTGGCCATCTGTTTCAAGTAAACCATATTCAAGTGGAAAAGTAAAGATAAAAGCTAAGGATTTTACCCACTTGAAGTTTGTATTGGGCGGTAATGGCCTTGGGATTGGTGTTTTCTGTGGTTTTGCAAGCTCTACTCCCTTGTAGTCTTCTGTGAATTCTTCCACTTCTCTGCAAACTTCTTCCATGTCAACCATGTCTTGATCAAAGTCCTCGATTTCTTCCTCATCATCACTCGAGTCATAAGTTGGAGGTTGAGAAAAATCTACCTCAGCATCATCTTCGTATTCACTCGGGGAAGATTCTTCTGTCTCAAAGAACTCACTTGCGGATGCAAGTTCATTACTAGGAGAACTTGATTCGTGATTATCATTCTCAAGGAAACTTGCGTCTCGGGTTGTTCCATCCAGTTCTTCATGAGGTAGCTACTTTGGGGGTTGTGCACTATCTTCCTTAGCATCAATTGTAACGTCCTTGACAGAAATTTCCATAACTCTCGATTCCCATGGAGGTTCAGCGTCTCCTAAGTCTTCAACCAGTACTTCTTCTTCTTGGATAATTTGGGCTTCCTCCAATTGTTCCAGAACAAAGTCATGCTCCTTACTGTTCACTGGAGTTTCTAGTGTCTCCTTCGTACTACGTTCTTTATTAGATTCTCCACATGAAGCCATGGGGATTCCTTGAGTGTCCAAACGTCTGAAAGATAATTGATTTATTGCTTGCTCCTGTTGATGAAGGGTTGCATGAAATTGATCTACTGATTCTTTGAAGCAAGCCTGTGATTCTTGAGGTGATGGATATGGACATGGTACATAGGGAAGTGGTGGTTCTTGGGAGTAATTGGATTGGAATTGGGACGGATAAGGATCATACGGTGGTGAATGGTGAAAAGGAGCTTGTGAGTGTGGTGGTTCAAAGCTATGTTAAGAGGATGGTCCATAAGCACAGGGTGGGGCTTGTTGGTAACTACAAGGGGGTCCACCATATCTATCAGCTCGGTATGCAGCATAGAATGGTCCTTGTCCATGATATCTAGGAAGGTGTTGTTGCCTAAAGGGTTGATCAACTCCTCTGGACTCCATCCATCTTTGATTGCTTTGACCGTAATGCATAGTCCTGTTATAGCTTCCATTCCTTTCAACAAAAGTAGAACCAAACCCAAAGTGAGAGGGATGAGAACTCATAGTAGCTAATAGAAATAAAAAGGGAAAACAAAAACAAATAAGCAAGTAAAAGAAAAATATTTACAATAACCAATAATAAGGCACATGTTTGCAATTCCCCGGCAACGGCGCCATTTTGACGATCGGATTTTCTCTCGGTAAAGAAATTCACAAATATAATCGCGTTGTAAGTATAGCTTCTAAACCAACAGAAAATCCTTTCATACAAACGTTTTGTTTGTCACAAGTAACAAAATCTAATAAATTTATAAACCGAAGTATTCAAACCTCAGGTCGTCTTATCAAGGAATTGTAAGGAAGTATGATTTATTATTGGTTATGAAAAACAATATTTTTGGGTTTTTGAAATAGGAAACAAGTAATCTGAATGACAAGAAAAATAAATTAATAATAATAAAATCTCTTGGCAAGGTATGAGAACTAGAAATCCTATCCTAGTTATCCTTATCAGGTGTGATGAGAATTATTTATTGCTCCCACTTAATTAACTCGTACTAAATACAGGAAAGTCAAGTGGACCAATCAATTTGATCCTCAAGTCCTAGTCAACTCCTGTGGAAAGACTAGCTTTAGAGCTATCCAAATTAATCAGCAATTTCCCAATTTCAATCACTGCTGAGTTTGATAACTCAAGCATTACCAATTACTCAACCAAAGCCAAAAGGAAAGAAAATCTACTCGAATGAAAATAATTTGGACAAAGTGAAAGCATCAATAACATAAATTAAAGAAAGCAGTCATAAGTCTGAAATACCTCAAATTATATTAATTAAGAAAATCCTAACATGAATGGTTCATAAATTAAATTGGAAAAATAAATAAAAGGAACAGTGAACCTAGAACTCTGAAGAAATTGTAAGTTGAAATAACAATAAATCCTAATCCTAATCCTAAGAGAGAGGAGAGAGCCTCTCTCTAAAAACTACATCTAAATCCTAAAACTATGTATGAATGTATGTTGTACGACGTATCCTGTGAATGGATACTGATGAGCGGATAATTTATACGCTTTTTGGCATTGTTTTTAGGTAGTTTTTAGTAAGTTCAAGCTACTTTTAGGGATGTTTTCATTAGTTTTTATGTTAAATTCACATTTCTGGACTTTACTATGAGTTTGTGTATTTTTTTGTAATTTCAGGTAATTCTGGCTGAAATTGAGGGACTTGAGCAAAACTCTGATAAGGAGGCTGACAAAGGACTGCTGATGCTGTTGGAATCTGACCTCCCTGCACTCAAAATGGATTTTCTGGAGCTACAAAACTCCAAATGGCGCGCTCTCAACGGCGTTGAAAATTAGACATCCCGAGCTTTCCAGCAATATAATAGTCCATACTTTAGTCAGGAATTTACGACGTAAAGTGGCGCTCAATGCCAAGTACATGCTGCTGTCTGGAGTTAAACGCCAGAAACACGTCACAACCCGGAGTTGAACGCCAGAAACACGCTATAACTCGGCGTTCAACTCCAAAGGAAGCCTCAGCTCGTGGATAGATCAAGCTCAGCCCAAACACACACCAAGTGGGCCCCGGAAGTGGATTTATGCATCAATTACTTACTCATGTAAACCCTAATAGCTAGTTTAGTATAAATAGAACATTTTACTATTGTATTCAGTAGTCTTTGGACCATGTTTCATCTTTTGATCACTTTAGATCTTAGGATAGGATGAATGTAATAAGAAGGTAGAGATTCAAGAGGAGCACAACATATCCATACGCCTATCTGAAATTCCCACTATTGATTTACATAAGTATTTCTATCTTATTTTATTTTCTGTTTATTATTTATTTTCGAACTTATCATAAACCATTTAATCTGTCTAACTGAGATTTACAAGGTAACCATAGCTTGCTTCATACCAACAATCTCTGTGGGATCGATCCTTACTCACGTAAGGTATTACTTGGATGACCCAGTATACTTGCTGGTTAAGTTGAACGGAGTTATGATCACACCAGGGATTATTAAGATCCCAATTTATCATACCATGATCTCTTTGGGGTATTTTTGATTTCATACAAGTACAAAGAGACCAACTTTGAGGATCACAATTTCGTCCACCAAGTTTTTGGCGCCGTTGCTGGGGATTGTTCGAGTATGGACAACTGACGGTTCATCTTGTTGCTCAGATTAGGTAATTTTCTTTTCAAAAAACTTTTCAAAAATCTTTTTCAAAATTTTCTTTTCTTTTTCATTTTTCCAAAAATATTTTCGAAAATTTTTTTTAATAATAATTCAAAAAAAAAATCACAAAATCATAAAAATCAAAAATATTTTATGTTTCTTGTTTAAGTCTTGAGTCAATTTTTAAGTTTTGTGTCAATTGCATGCCTTAAAATTTTTCTTGCATTTTTCGAAGATTTCATGCATTCATGTTCTTCATGATCTTCAAGTTGTTCTTGGTAAGTCTTCTTGTTTGATCTTGATGTTTTCTTGTTTTGCATCTTTTGTTGTTTTTCATATGCATTTTTCGTTTGTTAGAATCCATGCATTAAAGATTTCTAAGTTTGGTGTCTTGCATGTTTTCTTTGCATCAAAATTTTTTTCAAAATTATGTTCTTGATGTTCATCATGATCTTCAAAATGTTCTTGGTGTTCATCTTGACATTCATAGTGTTCTTGCATGCATCTTGTGTTTTGATCCAAAATTTTTATGTTTTGGGTCATGTTTGTGTTTTTCTCTCTCATAGTTAAAAATTCAAAAATCAAAAATATATATTTTCCTTTTTTCTCTCCAAATTTTCGAAATTTTGGGTTGACTTGGTCAAAAATTTTTAAAATTAGTTGTTTCTTACAAGTCAAGTCAAATTTTCAATTTTAAAAATCTTATCCTTTCAAAATCTTTTTCAAAAATCATATCTTTTCTATCTTTTTCTTTTTTTTTCCGGAAATTTTAAAAATCTTTTTCAAAATATTTTCAAAATATTTTTCTTATCTTTATATCATATTTTCGAAAATTAGCTAACAATTAATGTGATTGATTCAAAAATTTGAAGTTTGTTACTTTCTTGTTAAGAAAGGTTCAATCTTTAAATTCTAGAATCATATCTTGTAGTTACTTGTTAGTTAAGTAATTAATTTAATTTTAAAAAAAAATTATATCTTTTTCAAACATATCTTATCATATCTTTTATATCTTATCTTTTTCAAAATTTTTATCTTTTTCAAAATTTGATTTCAAAAAAAAATCTTATCTTATCTTATCTTCTTATCTTTTCAAATTTGATTTTAATATCTTTGTCAAACTAACTATTTGACTTTTTGTTGTTTCTCATCTTTTTCAAAACCAACTAACTACCTATCCCTCTCTAATTTTCGAAAATATCTCATCCTTTTTCAAAAATTCTTTCTAATTAATTAATTGTTTTAAGTTTTAATTTTAATCTTATTTCTCATCTTTAATTTTCAAAAATACTAACCTCTTTTTCAAAATTATTTTCGAAATTCTCCCTCTCTTTTCTTATTCTATTTAATTATTTATTTACTAACACTTCTCTTCACCTCTCTTCATCTAAATATCCGAACCCACTCTTCTTCACTCTTCTCCCCTTTCTTTTTCTACTAACATAAAGGAATCTCTATACTGTGACATAGAGGATTCCTCTTTCTTTTCTTGTTTTCTTCTCTTTCATATGAGAACAAGGACAAAAGCACTCTTGTTGAAGCTGATCCTGAACCTGAAAGGACTTTGAAGAGGAAACTAAGAGAAGCTAAATTACAACAATCCAGAAGTAACCTTTCAGAAATTTTTGAACAAGAGAAGGAGATGGCAGCCGAACCCAATAATGATAATGCAAGAAGGATGCTTGGTGACTTTACCAAACCAACGTCCAAATTTGATGGAAGAAGCATCTCCATTCCTGCCATTGGAGCAAACAAATTTGAGCTGAAACCTCAACTAGTTGCCTTAATGCAACAGAACTGCAAGTTTCATGGACTTCCATCTGAAGATCCTTACCAGTTTTTAACTGAGTTCTTGCAGATTTGTGAGACTGTAAAGACAAATGGAGTAGATCCTGAAGTCTACAGGCTCATGCTTTTCCCTTTTGCTGTAAGAGACAGAGCTAGAATATGGTTGGATTCACAACCTAAGGATAGCCTGGACTCCTGGGATAAGCTGGTCACGGCCTTCTTGGATAAATTCTTTCCTCCTCAAAAGCTGAGCAAGCTTAGAGTGGATGTTCAGACCTTCAAACAAAAAGATGGTGAATCCCTCTATGAAGCTTCGGAAAGATACAATCAGTTGACCAAAAGATGTCCATCTGACATGTTTTCAGAATGGACCATATTAGATATATTCTATTATGGTCTATCTGAATTTTCAAAAATGTCATTGGACCATTCTGCAGGTGGATCCATTCACCTAAAGAAAACACCTGCAGAAGCTCAAAAACTCATTGACATGGTTACAAATAACCAATTCATGTACACTTCTGAGAGGAATTCCGTGAATAATGGGATGCCTCAAAGGAAGGGAGTTCTTGAAATTGATGCTCTGAATGCCATATTGGCTCAGAACAAAGTGTTGTCACAGCAAGTCAACATGATCTCTCAAAGTCTGAATGGATGGCAAAATGCATCCAACAGTACTAAAGAGGCAGCTTCAGAAGAAGTTTATGATCCTGAGAACCCTGCAATAGCAGAGGTAAATTACATGGGTGAACCTTATGGAAACACCTATAACTCATCATGGAGAAATCACCCAAATTTCTCATGGAAGGATCAACAAAAGCCTCAACAAGGCTTTAACAATGGTGGACGCAAAAGGCTGAGCAATAGCAAGCCTTTTCCATCATCTTCTCAGGAACAGACAGAGAATTCTGAACAAAACACTTCTAATTTAGCCAATCTAGTCTCTGATCTGTCAAAAGCCACTTTCAGTTTCATGAGTGAAACAAGATCCTCCATCAGAAATCTGGAGGCACAAGTGGGCCGGCTGAGTAAGAAAATCATTGAAACTCCTCCTAGTATTCTCCCAAGCAATACAGAAGAGAATCCAAAAGGAGAGTACAAGGCCATTGATGTAATCAATATGGCCGAATGCACAAGGGAGGAGGAGGACAAAAATCCTAGTGAGGAGGACCTCCTGGGATGTCTCTCAAGCAAGAAGGAGTTTCCTATTAAGGATCCAAAGGAATCTGAGGCTCATATAGAGACCATAGAGATTCCATTAAATCTCCTTCTGCTATTCATAAGCTCTGAAGACTATTCTTCCTCTGAAGAGGATGAAGATGTGACTGGAGAGCAAGTTGCTCAATATTTAGGAGCTATCATGGAGCTGAATGCCAAGTTGTTTGGTAATGAGACTTGGGAACGTGAAGCTCCCTTGCTCATTAATGAACTAGATACCTGGATTCAACAAATATTACCTCAAAAGAAACAAGATCCTGGCAAGTTCTTAATACCTTGTACCATAGGCACATTGACCTTTGAAGAAGCTCTATGTGATCTGGGGTCAGGGATAAATCTTATGCCACTCTCTGTAATGGAGAAGCTGGGGATCATTGAGGTACAACCTGCCTTGCTCTCATTACAATTGGCAGACAAGTCATTGAGACAAGCTTATGGAATAGTAGAGGACGTGTTAGTAAAGGTTGAAGGCCTTTACATCCCTGCTGATTTCATAATCTTAGACACTAGGAAGGAAGAGGATGAATGCATCATCCTTGGAAGACCTTTCCTAGCCACAGCAGGAGCTGTGATAGATGTCAACAGAGGTGAATTAGTCCTTCAATTGAATGGGGACTACCTTGTGTTTAAGGCACATGGCCATCCCTCTATGACAAAAGAGAGTAAGCATGAAGAGCTTCTCTCAGTTCAGAGTCAAGAAGAGCCCCCACAGTTAAACTCTAAGTTTGGTGTTGGGAGGCCACAACCAAACACTAAGTTTGGTGTTAAGACCCCATATCCAAACTCTAAGTTTGGTGTTGGGACTATACAACATTGACCTGATCACCTGTGAGGCTCCATGAGAGCCCACTGTCAAGCTAATGACATTAAAAGAGCGCTTGTTGGGAGGCAACCCAATTTTATTTATCTAATTTTTATTTTATTTTATTTTATTTTTATTTTGTATTTTATTAGGTACATGATCATGTGGAGTCACGAAAAAAATATAAAAATTAAAAACAGAATCAAAAACAGCAGAAGAAAAATCACACCCTGGAGAGAGGACAGACTGGCGTTCAACGCCAGAACAGAGCATGAATCTGGCACTGAACGCCAGAAATGTGCCTTGAGAAAAGCTGGCGCTGAACGCCAGTAACAAGCATGGAACTGGCGTTCAACGCCAGAAACATGCTATACAAGGGCGTTGAACGCCCAGAACATGCTTCACATGGGCGTTGAACGCCCAGAACGTGCATCACCTCGGCGTTTAAACGCCAGAATGGTATGCAAAGGCATTTTGCATGCCTATTTGGTGCAGGGATGTAATTCCTTGACACCTCAGGATCTGTGGACCCCACAGGATCATCTCAGGATCTGTGGACCCCACAGGATCCCCACCTAACATATTCCCACCTTACCTCCTAATCCTATAACACTCTTCCCCATATCACACTTCCCAACAACTTCAATCTCTCTTCCCAATTACCCCCTTCACCACTCACATCCATCCACTCTTCCCCATAAACCCCACCTACCTTCAAAATTCAAAAACACTTTCCCACCCAAACCCACCCTACATGGCCGAACCTACCCTCTCCCCTTTCCCTATATATACCCTTCCGTTCTACTTCATTTTCACACAACACAAACCCCCTCTTCTACGCCTTGGCCGAAACACCATCCCTCACTCTCATCCATATTTTCTTCTTCTTCTTCTTCTCTTCTTTCTTCTCTTGCTCGAGGGCAAGTAATATTTTAAGTTTGGTGTGGTCAAAGCATAAGCTTTTTTTTTTCCATTACCATCAATGGCACCTAAGGCCGGAGAATCCTCTAGAAAAGGAAAAGGGAAGACAAAAGCTTCCACCTCCGAGTCATGGGAGATGGAAAGATTCATCTCCAAAAGCCATCAAGACCACTTCTATGATGTTGTGGCAAAGAAGAAGGTGATCCCTGAGGTCCTTTTCAAGCTCAAGAAAAATGAGTATACGGAGATCCGACATGAGATCCGAAGAAGAGGTTGGGAAGTCCTAACCAACCCCATGCAACAAGTCAGAATCTTAATGGTTCAAGAGTTCTATGCCAATGCATGGATCACTAGGAACCATGATCAAAGTATGAACCCGAGTCCAATGAATTATCTTACAATGGTTCGGGAGAAATACTTAGATTTTAGTCCGAAAAATGTGAGGTTGGCGTTCCACTTGCCCATGATGCAAGGAGATGAACGCCCATACACTAGAAGGGTCAACTTTAATCAAAGGTTGGACCAAGTCCTTATAGACATATGTGTAGAAAGAGCTCAATGGAAAAGAGACTCCAAAGGCAAGCCAGTTCAACTAAGAAGACTGGATCTCAAGCCTGTGGCTAGAGGATGGTTGGAGTTCATTCAACGCTCCATCATTCCCACAAGCAACCGATCTGAAGTTACTGTGGATCGGGCCATCATGATTCATAGCATCATGATTGGAGAGGAAGTAGAAGTTCATGAAGTCATCTCCAATGAAATCTACAAAATAGCCGAAAAGCCCTCCACCATGGCAAGGCTAGCTTTTCCTCACCTTATTTGCCATCTATGTTACTCAGATGGAGTTATCATAGAAGGAGACATCCTCATTGAAGAGGATAAGCCCATCACCAAGAAGAGGATGGAGCAAGCAAGAGAGACCCTCCACGGATCTCAAGAGATGCATGAGGAAGCTCATCATCAAAAAATCCCTGAGATGCCTCAAGGGATGCACTTTCCTCCCAACAACTATTGGGAACAACTCAACACTTCCTTAGAAGATTTGAGCCACAATGTGGAACAATTAAGGGTGGAACATCATGAGCACTCCATCATTCTCCATGAAATAAGAGAAGATCAAAGAGCAATGAGGGAGGAGCAACAAAGGCAAGGAAGGGACATAGAAGAGCTTAAGGACATTGTTGGACCTTCAAGAAGAAAGACGCCATTAAGGTGGATTCATTCCTTGTTCTTATTTCTTTCTGCTTTTCAGTTTTTATGTTGTGTTTATCTATGTTTTGTGTCTCTATTTTATGATCATTAGTAGTTAGTAACCATGTCTTAAAGCTATGAATAAAATCCATTAATCCTTCACCTCTCTTAAAAGAAAAATGTTTCTAATTCAAAAGAACAAGAAATACATGAATTTCGAATTTATCCTTGAATTTAGTTCAATTATATTGATGTGGTGACAATACTTTTTGTTTTCTGAATGAATGCTTGAACAGTGCATATTTTTTATCTTGTTGTTTAAGAATGTTAAAGCTGTTGGCTCTTGAAAGAATGATGAACAAAGAGAAATGTTATTGATGATTTGAAAAATCATAAAATTGATTCTTGAAGCAAGAAAAAGCAGTGAAAAAGCAAAAGCTTGCGAAAAAAAACTGGCAAAAAAAATAGAAAGAAAAAGAAAAAGCAAGCAGAAAAAGCCAATAGCCCTTAAAACCAAAAGGTAAGGGTAAAAAGGATCCAAGGCTTTGAGCATCAATGGATAGGAGGGCCCAAGGAAATCAAATCCAGGCCTAAGCGGCTAAATCAAGCTGTCCCTAACCATGTGCTTGTGTCATGCAGGTCCAAGTGAAAAGCTTGAGACTGAGTGGTTAAAGTCATGATCCAAAGAAAAAGAGTGTGCTTAAGAGCTCTGGACACCTCTAACTGGGGATTCTAGCAAAGCTGAGTCACAATCTGAAAAGGTTCACCCAGTTATGTGTCTGTGGCATTTATGTATCCGGTGGTAATACTGGAAAACAAAATGCTTAGGGCCACGACCAAGACTCATAAGTAGCTGTGTTCAAGAATCAAACATACTTAACTAGGAAAGTCAATAACACTATCCGAAATTCTAAGTTCCTAGAGATGCCAATCATTCTAAACTTCAAAGGAAAAAGTGAGATGCCAAAACTGTTCAGAAGTAAAAAGCTACAAGTCCCGCTCATCTAATTAGAATTAATATTCATTGATATTTTGGAATTTATAGTATATTCTCTTCTTTTTATCCTATTTGATTTTCAGTTGCTTGGGGACAAGCAACAATTTAAGTTTGGTGTTGTGATGAGCGGATAATTTATACGCTTTTTGGCATTGTTTTTAGGTAGTTTTTAGTAAGTTTAAGCTACTTTTAGGGATGTTTTCATTAGTTTTTATGTTAAATTTATATTTATGGACTTTACTATGAGTTTGTGTGTTTTTCTATAATTTCAGGTAATTTCTGGCTGAAATTGAGGGATTTGAGCAAAACTCTGATAAGGAGGCTGATAAAGGACTGCTGATGCTGTTGGAATCTGACCTTCCTGCACTCAAAATGGATTTTCTAGAGCTAAAGAACTCCAAATGGCGCGCTCTCGACGGCGTTGGAAAGTAGACATCCAGAGCTTTCCAGAAATATATAATAGTCCATACTTTATTCGGGAATTGACGACGTAAAGTGGCGCTCAATTCCAAGTACATGCTGCTGTCTGGAGTTAAACGCCAGAAACACGTCACAACCCGGAGTTGAACGCCAGAAACACGCTATAACTCGGCGTTCAACTCCAAAGGAAGCCTCAGCTCGTGGATAGATCAAGCTCAGCCCAAACACACACCAAGTGGGCCCCAGAAGTGGATTTATGCATCAATTACTTACTCATGTAAACCCTAATAGCTAGTTTAGTATAAATAGAACATTTTACTATTGTATTCAGTAGTCTTTGGACCACGTTTCATCTTTTGATCACTTTAGATCTTAGGATCATCTTTGGACGCCTAGTCCTTAGACCATGGGGGCTAGCCATTCGGCCATGCTTGAACCTTTCACTTATGTATTTTCAACGGTGGAGTTTCTACACACCCTAGATTAAGGGTGTGGAGCTCTGCTGTACCTCAAGTTTCAATACAATTACTATTATTTTGTATTCAATTCTCCTTATTCTTATTCCAAGATATACGTTGCACTTCAACTTGATGAATATGATGATCCGTGACACTCATCATCATTCTCACCTATGAATGCGCGTGACTGACAACCACTTCCGTTCTACTTTAGGTCGGGCGCATATCTCTTAGATTCCCCAACAGAATCTTCGTGGTATAAGCTAGAATTGATGGCGGCATTCATGGGAATCCGAAAAGTCTAACCTTGTCTGTGGTATTCCGAGTAGGATTCCGAGAATCTGGAAAGTCTAACCTTGTCTGTGGTATTCCGAGTAAGATTCTGGTAATGAATGACTGTGACGAGCTTCAAACTCCTGAAGGCTGGGTGTTAGTGACAGACGCAAAAGAATCAAGGGATTCTATTCCAACCTGATTAAGAATCGACAGATGATTAGCCGTGCTGTGACAGAGCATAGGACCATTTTTACTGAGAGGATGGGATGTAGCCATTGACAACGGTGATGCCCTACATACAGCTTGCCATGGAAAGGAGTAAGAAGGATTGGATGAATGTAATAAGAAAGTAGAGATTCAAGAGGAGCACAGCATATCCATTCGTCTATCTAAAATTCCCACTATTGATTTACATAAGTATTTCTATCTTATTTTATTTTCTATTTATTATTTATTTTCGAACTTATCATAAACCATTTAATCTGTCTAACTGAGATTTACAAGGTAACCATAGCTTGCTTCATACCAACAATCTCTGTGGGATCGATCCTTACTCACGTAAGGTATTACGTGGATGACCTAGTACACTTGCTGGTTAAGTTGAACGGAGTTATGATCACACCAGGGATTATTAAGATCCCAATTTATCATACCATGATCTCTTTGGGGTATTTTTGATTTCATACAAGTACAAAGAGACCAACTTTGAGGATCACAATTTCGTCCACCAGATACATTCCCCCACTTTATAGCCTCTAATTTGTGTTTTTTGGACCAAAAACTGAGTCAAAAATAGCCCAGAATTCACTGATTGTGAAATCTGGTTCGTACAGGTCGCGGTAAAGTGACGCGGAGGCGTTATCCATGCGTTTGCGTGAATTGAAATTCGCAGATGCGACGCGTGCGCGTCATCCACGCGTCTGCGTCGCCTAACTTCGGGGAAGTGATGCATTCACATATTTACCATCTTAACTAGTTAGTTTAGTTAGTTTTTGCTCAGCTTCATTCATTTTCTTTGAAATAAATGGACAAATTTGTGAACTTTTCCTCCATGCATTCATGAACCAAGAACTAAGTGAAATTTGACATAATCTATGCAAAAGATTCAAGAAGTTTATATGCAAGTTGAGGTGAATGATTTCCTTGAAATTTAATGCATAAGATGGCAAAACTTTGAGAAAAGTTCTTTGGTTTATGATAGGTGATGAAGCAAGAAGACAATGGTGCAAGGAGATCTTGGAGCAAGAATGAGTAGCACGTTTGTAACTTGGAAACCAAGTTGCCAACGCCCATTTGGTGCTGCCAGGAGGAACAGCACGTTGGCAACTTGGAAACCAAGTTGGCAACGTGCTAGTGTGCATCTAGCAGAGTTGGTAGCTTGACCTTACCTTCTTCAAGGATGCATAACTTGAACCATAGAGATCCAATTCATATGCTTCCAATTGTGTTGAGAAGCTGACATCCAGAGCTTTCCAACGATATACAATAGTCCATAATGTAGCATGAAATGGAAGCTCAAATCAGAGGCAACTTTAAGCCCCAAAAACAAGGAAATGAAGCTACCAGAAGAGGTGTTGACGCATTGTCTCTGGCGTGTTTGCCAACAACGTGGGCAACAACGCCCAATAAGCCTAAATTTCAAGAGCTTGGCATTGTCATTGGCGTGTCCAGCAACAACTTGGGCAACAACGTCCAACAAGCTTAGGAGGAGATGCATTGCACGTTGCCAACTTGGGAACCAAGTTGGCAACACCAGGAAGCTACCAGAGGAGGTGTTGGCGCGTTGTCTCTGGCGTGTTTGCCAACAACGTGGGCAACAACGCCCAAGCAAGGAGGAAGAAGGCATCCTGGCATTGTTGCTGGCGTGTTTGCCAGCAACGTGGGCAACAACACCCAAGCAGAGAAGAGAGGAGAGCCTGGCGTTGTTGCTGGCGTATTTGCCAGCAACGTGGGCAACAACGCCCAGGAAGCTTGATGTTGCTCTCTTCAAAGGCGTGTATCTTGAGCTAGAAAACTCCAAATGAGGTGAATTCAGTGGCTTTGGAAAGTAGACATCAAGAGCTTTCCAAACATATATCATAGTAAGGGATTGGAGTTCATTTGAAGGTTCAAAAGCCAGCTTCATTTAGAGCCTTAGACATTGAAAGCGTTGTCACTGGCGTGTTCACCAAGTTGCCAACGCCCAACCCAGGCAGCCTGACCATACCTTCTTCAAAGGAGCATAACTTGAGCTATAGAGATCTAATTGAGGTGCTTCTAGTTGCGTTGGAAAGCTGACATTCAGAGCTTTCCAACCATGTATAATAGTCTATAGTGAAGTACAAAATTAAAGCTTAAACAAGAGGCAACTTTGGGCATCAAAACTGAATTCAGAAAGGGCCAAGTGTTTAGCAACAACTTGGGCTGGCAACGCCCAAGTACCAAGCCTGGTGCCCAGAAAATTCTTTGCATGTTGTCAACGTGCTATAAGCTAGCGTTTTTGGTAATAACACCCAGTTGGGCCAGAGTTGATGAGAAATTGCTCTTGCTCTCTACACTCTTTTCAAAGGAAAATTCTTCCTTCATTGGATCAGGAACTTAACCATGGAAAAGCCCACATTGCCAACCCAATTGAGGACCTCCAAATGAGTCTTAGGGGTAGTATAAATAGAGTAAAATTTTGTACTTGGAGGCCCCTCTTCCACTTCTTAGAGACTTTTACTTTTACTTTGACTCTTAGAGCATTCTTCACTTTCGGGAGACTACCCGAAAGCTATTTTGTCTTTATTGCAACTTTCAAATTTCAGTTTTAAGAACTTCTTCTTCATTCTCCATTTCTTGACTACTAAATTTTAATGTCTACTTTTGTAATTGTTGTTAAATTGAGAGCTATGATTCACTAAACCCCACTTTCATTAGGGGGAGGAGCTCTGTTTATTTGAATAGGTTGACAACTAATCTTTTCCTTCTCAATTCAAGTGGTTCATCCAAGAGGAAACTCTTGTTCTTCACAGATTCAATTACATTCGAGAGAAGGATTGAATCTACATGAATTATATGGTGAACTTGAGAAAGAATCCATATAATTCAGTTTGGAGTTCTCCTTTCACAATTTCTTTGATCAATACACTTTGGGTTGGTATGTGAGATATAACCTCCCTTAGTTGAGGTCCTGGAAGTTGTGTGGCTTTGGATTAGAAATTTGAACTTCACCTCTTCTCATGACCAATTAGATCACAAGAGTGGCAATTGATTGTGTTGAGAGAAATTGAGTTGCCAAGAGATTGGGATTCAATTATTCACAATCCGCCATGGATCTATACCCATGATTGAGAAGGAGATGAGCAAAGTCAATTCATGACAATTTACATCTCTGATCCCTAATGATCTCTCTATCATTAATTCTCATTGGTAGCGCGAAATTGTGAACAATACTTTTTCACAACTCTCATAATCCCTGGTAATGGCTCCAAAAACTTGGTAGCTCAATACCATGGCATTACACAACTTCGCACAACTAACCAGCAAGTGCACTGGGTCGTCCAAGTAATAAACCTTACGCGAGTAAGGGTCGATCCCACGGAGATTGTTAGTATTGAAGCAAGCTATGGTCATCTTGTAAATCTTAGTCAGGCAAACTCAAATGGATATAGTGATGAACGAAAATAACACAAAGGTAAAGATAGAGATACTTATGTAATTCATTGGTAGGAACTTCAGATAAGCGTATGAAGACGCCCTCCCTTCCGTCTCTCTGCTTTCCTACTGCCTTCATCCAATTCTTCTTACTCCTTTCCATGGCAAGCTCGTGTAGGGTTTCACTGTTGTCAGCAGCTACCTCCCATCCTCGCAGTGAAAACTAATGCTCATACACTCTGTCACAGTGCGGCTAATCACCGGTTTGGTTCCCTCCCCTACCGGAATAGAATCACTCTTTTGCGTCTGTCACTAACGCCCAGTAGGTTACAGGTTTGAAGCACGTCACAGTCATTCAATCATTGAATCCTACTCAGAATACCACAGACAAGGTTTAGACCTTCCGGATTCTCTTGAATGCCGCCATCAGGTCCTGCCTATACCACGAAGACTCTGATCTCACGGAATGGTTGGCTCGTTTGTCAGGCGAGCGCTCGGTTGTCAGGCGATCAACCATGCATCGTGCAATCAGGAATCCAAGAGATATTCACCAAGCCTCAAATGCTTGTAGAACAAGAGTGGTTGTCAGTCACTTTGTTCATGAGTGAGAATGGTGATGGGCGTCAATCATCACCTTCATCAAGTTGAAGAACAAGTGATATCTTGGAACAAGAACAAGCGGAATTGAATTGAAGAACAATAGTAATTGCATTAATACTCGAGGTACAGCAGAGCTCCACACCTTAATCTATGGTGTGTAGAAGCTCCACCGTTGAAAATACATAAGCATAAGGTCTAGGCATGGCCGAATGGCCAGCCTCCCAATGATCTAAGATAGCATAAAAAATGAAGATAGCTACCAAAGTCTTCTAATACAATAGTAAAAGGTCCTACTTATAAGAACTAGTAGCCTAAGGTGTACAGAAATGAGTAAATGACATAAAAATCCTCTTCCGGGCCCACTTGGTGTGTGCTTGGGCTGAGCAATGAAGCAAATTTCGTGCAGAGACTCTTCTTGGAGTTAAACGCCAGCTTTAGTGCAAGTTTGGGCGTTTAACTCCCATTTGGGTGCCAGTTCCAGCGTTTAACGCTGGGATTTCTTGAGGTGACTTTGAACGCCGGTTTGGGCCATCAAATCTTGGGCAAAGTATGGACTATCATATATTGCTGGAAAGTCCAGGATGTCTACTTTCCAACGCCGTTGAGAGCGCGCCAATTGGGCTTCTGTAGCTCCAGAAAATCCACTTCGAGTGCAGGGAGGTCAGAATCCAACAGCATCTGCAGTCCTTTTTGGTCTCTGAATCAGATTTTTGCTCAGGTCCCTCAATTTCAGCCAGAAAATACCTAAAATCACAGAAAAACACACAAACTCATAGTAAAGTCCAGAAAAGAGAATTTTAACTAAAAACTAATAAAAATATACTAAAAACTAACTATATCATACCAAAAACATACTAAAAACAATGCCAAAAAGTATACAAATTATCCGCTCATCACAACACCAAACTTAAATTGTTGCTTGTCCTCAAGCAACTGAAAGTCAAATAAGATAAAAAGAAGAGAATATACAATGAATTCCAAAAACATCTGTGAAGATCAGTATTAATTAGATGAGCGGGGTTTTTAACTTTTTGCTTCTGAATAGTTTTGGCATCTCACTCTATCCTTTGAAATTCAGAATGATTGGCTTCTTTAGGAACTTAGAATCCAGATAGTGTTAATGATTCTCCTAGTAAAGTATGATGATTCTTGAACATAGCTATTTATTGAGTCTTGGCTGTGGCCCAAAGCACTCTGTCTTCCAGTATTACCACCGGATACATACATGCCACAGACACATAATTGGGTGAACCTTTTCAGATTGTGACTCAGCTTTGCTAAAGTCCCCAATTAGAGGTGTCCAGGGTTCTTAAGCACACTCTTATTTGCCTTGGATCACAACTCTTTATTCTCTATTTTTTTTTTCGTTTTTCTTTTTCTTTTTTTTTTTCGATTTTCTTTTTTTTGAATAGCTTTTTCTTGCTTCAAGAATCATTTTTATGATTTTTCAGATCCTCAGTAACATGTCTCCTTTTTCATCATTCTTTCAAGAGCCAACATTCATGAACCACAAATTCAAGATATATATGCACTGTTTAAGCATACATTCAGAGAACAAAAATATTGCCACCACATCAAAATAATTAAACTGTTATAAAATTCAAAATTCATGCACTTCTTTTTCTTTTTCAATTAAACACATTTTTATTCAAGAAAGGTGATGGATTCATAGGACATTCATAACTTTAAGGCATAGACACTAAGACACTAATGATCACAAGACACAAACATGGATAAACATAAGCATAAAATTCCAAAAACAGAAGAATAAAGAACAAGGAAATCAAAGAACGGGTCCACCTTAGTGATGGCGGCTCTTTCTTGCTCTTGAAGATCCTATGGAGTGCTTGAGCTCCTCAATGTCTCTTCCTTGTCTTTGTTGCTCCTCCCTCATGATTCTTTGATCCTCTCTAATCTCATGAAGGATGATGGAGTGTTCTTGATGCTCCACCCTTAATTGTCCTATGTTGGAACTCAACTCTCCTAGGGAGGTGTTTAGTTGCTCCCAATAGTTTTGTGGAGGAAAATTCATCCCTTGAGGAATCTCAGGGATCTCATGATGAGTGGGATCTCTTGTATACTCCATCCTTTTCTTGGTGATGGGCTTGTCCTCATCAATGGGGATGTCTCCCTCTATGTCAACTCCAACTGAATAACAGAGGTGACAGATGAGATGAGGAAAGGCTAACCTTGCCAAGGTGGAGGTCTTGTCCGCCACCTTATAGAGTTCTTGGGCTATAACCTCATGAACCTCTATTTCTTCTCCAATCATGATGCTATGGATCATGATAGCCCGGTCTATGGTAACTTCGGACCGGTTGCTAGTGGGAATGATTGAGCGTTGTATGAACTCTAACCATCCTCTAGCCACGGGCTTGAGGTCATGCCTTCTCAATTGAACCGGCTTTCCTCTTGAATCTTGCTTCCATTGTGCGCCCTCTTCACATATGACCGTGAGGACTTGGTCCAACCTTTGATCAAAGTTGACCCTTCTAGTGTAAGGATGCTCATCTCCTTGCATCATAGGCAAGTTGAACGCCACCCTCACACTCTCCGGACTAAAATCCAAGTATTTCCCCCGAACCATAGTAAGATAATTCTTTGGATTCGGGTTCACACTTTGGTCATGGTTCTTGGTGATCCATGTATTGGCATAGAACTCTTGAACCATCAAGATTCCGACTTGTTGAATGGGGTTGGTAAGAACTTCCCAACCTCTTCTTCGGATCTCATGTCGGATTTCCGGATATTCACCCTTTTTGAGTGAAAAGGGGACCTCGGGGATCACCTTCTTCAAGGCCACAACTTCATAGAAGTGGTCTTGATGCACCCTTGAGATGAATCTATCCATCTCCCATGACTCGGAGGTGGAAGCTTTTTCCTTCCCTTTCCTCTTTCTAGAGGTTTCTCCGGTCTTGGATGCCATAATGGTTATGGAAAAACGAAAAAGCAACGCTTTTACCACACCAAACTTAAAATGTTTGCTCGTCCTCGAGCAAAAGAAGAAAGAAGGGAGTAGAAGAAGAAGAAATGAGGAAGAGGGAGATGGTGGTGTTTTCGGCCAAAGAGGGGGAGAAGTGGTGTTTAGGTTGTGTGAAAATGAAGGGATTGAAGAAGGGTATATATAGGGGAGAGGGGGGTAAAGGTTCGGCCATTATGGGTGGGAAGTTATGAAGGATGGATGTGAGTGGTGAAGAGAAAGATGGGATTTGATAGGTGAAGGGTTTTTGGGGAAGAGGTGTTGAGGTGATTGGTGAATGGGGGAAGAAGAGAGAGAGTGATGGTAGGGTCCTGTGGGGTCCACAGATCCTGTGGTGTCAAGGAAAAGGCATCCTTGCACCAAATGGCATCAAAATCCACGTTTTGAGCCATTTCTGGCGTTAAACGCCGGGCTGATGCCCATTCCTGGCGTTTAACGCCAGGTTCTTGCCCTTTACTGGCGTTTAACGCCAGTCTGGTGCCCCTTTCTGGCGTTAAACGCCCAGAATGGTGCCAGACTGGGCGTTAAACGCCCAACTGCTAGGCTGACTGGCGTTTAAACGCCAGCAGCATCTTCCTCCAGGGTGTGCTGTTTTTCTTCCTGTTTTTCATTTTGTTTTTCTTTTTTCATTGTTTTTGTGACTTCTTATGATCATCAACCTACAAAAAAAAGATAAAATAACAAAAGAAAATAATTAATTATAAAACATTGGGTTGCCTCCCAACAAGCGCTTCTTTATTGTCATTAGCTTGACAGAGGACTCTCATGGAGCCTCAGAAATGTTCAGAACCGTGTTGGAACCACCCAACACCAAACTTAGAGTTTGAATGTGGGGGTTCAACACCAAACTTAGAGTTTGGTTGTGGCCTCCCAACACCAAACTTAGAGTTTGACTGTGGGAGCTCTGTTTGGCTCTGTTTTGAGAGAAGCTCTTCATGCTTCCTCTCCATGATGACAGAGGGATATCCTTGGGCCTTAAACACCAAGGATTCTTCATTCACTTGAATGATCAACTCTCCTCTATCAACATCAATCATAGCCTTTGCTGTGGCTAGGAAGGGTCTGCCAAGGATGATGGATTCATCCATGCATTTCCCAGTCTCTAGGACTATGAAGTCAGTAGGGATGTAATGGTCTTCAACTTTAACCAGAACATCCTCTACAAGTCCATAGGCTTGTTTTCTTGAGTTGTCTGCCATCTCTAGTGAGATTTTTGCAGCTTGCACCTCAAAGATTCCTAATTTCTCCATTACAGAGAGGGGCATGAGGTTCACACTTGACCCTAAGTCACACAAGGCCTTCTTGAAGGTCATGGTGCCTATGGTACAAGGTATAGAAAACTTCCCAGGGTCCTGCCTCTTTTGAGGCAATTGCTGCCTAGACAAGTTATCCAGTTCTTTGGTGAGCAAAGGGGGTTCATCCTCCCAAGTCTCATTTCCAAATAACTTGTCATTTAGCTTCATGATTGCTCCAAGGTATTTAGCAACTTGCTCTTCAGTGACATACTCATCCTCTTCAGAAGAAGAATACTCATCAGAGCTCATGAATGGCAGAAGTAAATCCAATGGAATCTCTATGGTCTCATCTTGAGCCTCAGATTCCCAAGGTTCCTCATTGGGGAACTCATTGGAGGTCAGTGGGCGTCCATTGAGGTCTTCCTCAGTGGCGTTCACTGCCTCTTCTTCCTCCCAGAATTCGGCCATATTGATGGCCTTGCACTCTCCTTTTGGATTTTCTTCTGTGTTGCTTGGAAGAGTACTTGGAGGGAGTTCAGTAATTTTCTTGCTCAGCTGACCCATTTGTCCTTCCAGATTCCTAATGGAAGATCTAGTTTCAGTCATAAAACTTTGAGTGGTTTTGATTAGATCAGAGACCATGGTTGCCAAGTCAGAATTATTCTGCTTGGAACTCTCTGTCTGTTGCTGAGAAGATGATGGAAAAGGCTTGCTATTGCTAAACCTGTTTCTTCCACCATTATTGTTATTGAAACCTTGTTGGGGTCTCTGTTGATCCTTCCATGAAAGATTTGGATGATTCCTCCATGAAGGATTGTAGGTGTTTCCATAGGGTTCTCCCATGTAATTCACCTCTTCTATTGAAGGGTTCTCAGGATCATAAGCTTCTTCCTCAGATGAAGCTTCCTTAGTACTGCTTGGTGCATTTTGCATTCCAGACAGACTTTGAGAAATCATATTGACTTGTTGAGTCAATATTTTATTCTGAGCCAATATGGCATTCAGAGTGTCAATCTCAAGAACTCCTTTCTTCTGACTAGTCCCATTGTTCACAGGATTTCTTTCAGAAGTGTATATGAATTGGTTATTTGCAACCATTTCAATCAGTTCTTGAGCTTCAGTAGGCGTCTTCTTCAGATGAAGAGATCCTCCAGAAGAGCTATCCAAGGACATCTTGGACAGTTCAGAGAGACCATCATAGAAAATACCTATGATGCTCCATTCAGAAAGCATATCAGTGGGACACTTTCTGATCAATTGTTTGTATCTTTCCCAAGCTTCATAGAGGGATTCTCCTTCCTTCTGTCTGAAGGTTTGGACTTCCACTCTAAGCTTACTCAATTTTTGAGGTGGAAAGAACTTTGCCAAGAAGGCATTGACTAGCTTTTCCCAAGAGTCCAGGCTTTCTTTAGGTTGAGAATCCAACCATGTTCTAGCTCTGTCTCTTACAGCAAAAGGGAATAGCATCAGTCTGTAGACCTCAGGGTCAACCCCATTAGTCTTGACTGTGTCACAGATTTGCAAGAACTCAGCTAAAAACTGATGAGGATCTTCCAATGGAAGTCCATGGAACTTGCAATTCTGTTGCATTAGAGAAACTAATTGAGGCTTAAGCTCAAAGTTGTTTGCTCCAATGGCAGGGATAGAGATGCTTCTCCCATAGAAGTCGGGAGTAGGTGCAGTAAAGTCACCCAGCACCTTCCTTGCATTGTTGGCATTGTTGTTGTTTTCGGCTGCCATTTGTTCTTCTTCCTTGAAGAGTTCGTTCAAGTGCTCTAAAGAGAGTTGTGCTTTGGCTTCTCTTAGCTTTCTCTTCAAGGTCCTTTCAGGTTCAGGATCAGCCTCAACAAGAATGCCTTTGTCCTTGCTCCTGCTCATAAGAAAGAGAAGGGAACAAGAAAATGTGGAATCCTCTATGTCACAGTATAGAGATTCCTTTAGGTGTCAGAGGAAAAGAAGAATAGAAGACAGAAGTGGAAAATTCGAACTTAACAAAGGAGATGGAGTTCGAATTTTGCATTAAGGGATAGTGTTAGTCCATAAATAGAAGGATGTGAGAAGGAGGGAAGTCATTTTCGAAAATTAAGTGGAAAATTTAAAAAAAATATTTTTGAAAAACATTACTTAATTTTCGAAAATGAAAATGGAAAAGAAATCAAGTGATTTTTGAAAAAGATTTTGAAATTAGAAATCAGAAAGATTTGATTGAAAAACTATTTTGAAAAAGATGTGGTTAAGAAGATATGATTGGTTTTAAAAAGATGTGATTGAAAAGATATGATTTGAAAAACATTTTAAAAAGATTTGATTTGAAAATTAAAAACTTGACTAACAAGAAAAGATATGATTCAAACATTAAACCTTTCTCAACAGAAAAGGCAAAAAATGTTCAATCAAATTATTAATTGTTAGTAAGTATCTTTGAAAAAGGAAAGAAATTGATTTTGAAAACATTTGATTGAAAAGATATGATTTGAAAAAGATTTGATTTTGAAAAACTTTGAAAACTTAGAAAAAATTTGATTTGAAAACAGAATCTTCCCTTCTAGCCATCCTGGCGTTAAACGCCCAGAATGGTATCCATTCTGGCGTTTAACGCCCAAAATGCTACCCTTTTGGGCGTTAAACGCCCAACCAGATACCCTGGCTGGCGTTTAAACGCCAGTCTGTCCTTCTTCACTGGGCGTTTTGAACGCCCAGCTTTTTCTGTGCAATTCCTCTGCTGTATGTTCTGAATCTTCAATTCTCTGTATTATTGACTTGAAAAGACACAAATAAAAAATTTTTTTTGGATTTTTAATAATAAGGAAAAATCAAAATGCAACAAGAATCAAATAACAATGCATGCAAGACACCAAACTTAGCAGTTTGTATACTACTGTCACTAACAAAATGAAAATGCATATGAGACACACAAAACAATCAAGTCAATAGAATTCAAAGATTAGAGCAAGTAAATCCTCAAGAACATCTTGAAGATCACCAAGATACATGAATGAATGCATGCAATTGACACCAAACTTAAGATGAGACACTAGACTCAAACAAGAAATATTTTTGGATTTTATAATTTTGTAAAATTTTTTTTTTGTGTTTTTCGAAAATTAAGTAAAAAAAAATATCAAAATTCTTAATGAGAATTCCAGGAATCAGTGCAATGCTAGTCTAAGACTCCGGTCCAGGAATTAGACATGGCTTCACAGCCAGCCAAGCTCTCAAAGAAAGCTTCGGTCCAAAACACTAGACATGACCAAAGGTCAGCCAAGCCTTAGCAGATCACTGCTCCAAAAGCAAGATTGATAAGAAATCAACAAGCTCTTGTGGTGATAAGTTGAAACCTCGGTCCAATGAAATTAGACATGGCTTCTCAGCCAGCCAGATTTCAACAAATCATCATGAAACTCTAGAATTCATCTTCAAGAATTTCGAAAAAAATAAATACCTAATCTAAGCAACAAGATGAACCGTCAGTTGTCCAGCCTGAACAATCCCGGGCAATAACACCAAAAACTTGATGTTGTTGCCGGATCTTGGCACTGATGTTACCAAAGGCTTGCTCAAAACTAGAACAATCCCCGGCAACGGCGCCAAAAACTTGGTAGCGCGAAATTGTGAACAATACTTTTTCACAACTCTCATAATCCCTGGTAATGGCTCCAAAAACTTGGTAGCTCAATACCATGGCATTACACAACTTCGCACAACTAACCAGCAAGTGCACTGGGTCGTCCAAGTAATAAACCTTACGCGAGTAAGGGTCGATCCCACGGAGATTGTTAGTATTGAAGCAAGCTATGGTCATCTTGTAAATCTTAGTCAGGCAAACTCAAATGGATATAGTGATGAACGAAAATAACACAAAGGTAAAGATAGAGATACTTATGTAATTCATTGGTAGGAACTTCAGATAAGCGTATGAAGACGCCTTCCCTTCCGTCTCTCTGCTTTCCTACTGCCTTCATCCAATTCTTCTTACTCCTTTCCATGGCAAGCTCGTGTAGGGTTTCACTGTTGTCAGCAGCTACCTCCCATCCTCGCAGTGAAAACTAATGCTCATACACTCTGTCACAGTGCGGCTAATCACCGGTTTGGTTCCCTCCCCTACCGGAATAGAATCACTCTTTTGCGTCTGTCACTAACGCCCAGTAGGTTACAGGTTTGAAGCACGTCACAATCATTCAATCATTGAATCCTACTCAGAATACCACAGACAAGGTTTAGACCTTCCGGATTCTCTTGAATGCCGCCATCAGGTCCTGCCTATACCACGAAGACTCTGATCTCACGGAATGGTTGGCTCGTTTGTCAGGCGAGCGCTCGGTTGTCAGGCGATCAACCATGCATCGTGCAATCAGGAATCCAAGAGATATTCACCAAGCCTCAAATGCTTGTAGAACAAGAGTGGTTGTCAGTCACTTTGTTCATGAGTGAGAATGGTGATGGGCGTCAATCATCACCTTCATCAAGTTGAAGAACAAGTGATATCTTGGAACAAGAACAAGCGGAATTGAATTGAAGAACAATAGTAATTGCATTAATACTCGAGGTACAGCAGAGCTCCACACCTTAATCTATGGTGTGTAGAAGCTCCACCGTTGAAAATACATAAGCATAAGGTCTAGGCATGGCCGAATGGCCAGCCTCCCAATGATCTAAGATAGCATAAAAAATGAAGATAGCTACCAAAGTCTTCTAATACAATAGTAAAAGGTCCTACTTATAAGAACTAGTAGCCTAAGGTGTACAGAAATGAGTAAATGACATAAAAATCCTCTTCCGGGCCCACTTGGTGTGTGCTTGGGCTGAGCAATGAAGCAAATTTCGTGCAGAGACTCTTCTTGGAGTTAAACGCCAGCTTTAGTGCCAGTTTGGGCGTTTAACTCCCATTTGGGTGCCAGTTCCAGCGTTTAACGCTGGGATTTCTTGAGGTGACTTTGAACGCCGGTTTGGGCCATCAAATCTTGGGCAAAGTATGGACTATCATATATTGCTGGAAAGCCCAGGATGTCTACTTTTCAACGCCATTGAGAGCGCGCCAATTGGGCTTCTGTAGCTCCAGAAAATCCACTTCGAGTGCAGGGAGGTCAGAATCCAACAGCATCTGCAGTCCTTTTTGGTCTCTGAATCAGATTTTTGCTCAAGTCCCTCAATTTCAGCCAAAAAATACCTGAAATCACAGAAAAACACACAAACTCATAGTAAAGTCCAGAAAAGAGAATTTTAACTAAAAACTAATAAAAATATACTAAAAACTAACTATATCATACCAAAAACATACTAAAAACAATGCCAAAAAGTATACAAATTATCCGCTCATCACTCATCTCTTGTGTTCTTTAGTTATCTTGAATACCCACTATCTAATTCCCTTCTATATTCTTGCAATTTATTATTCTTGTCATTTACATTCTGTTTTCTATTCCTTGCAATTTACCTTTCTACTCTCTACAATTCTGCAATCTTTACTTTCTTGCAATTTATCTTTAATGTCATTTAAGTTTCTTGCACTTTAAGTTTCAGTTATTTACTTTCATTTTCCTTCTTTATTCTAGTTCTTTAAATTCCTTGTCATTTAACTTTCCACAATTACATTCAAAAATCAAATCTCATGAATTCAAAACCATGTTTGCTTGACTAAATATACCATTTAACTAAAGTTGCTTAATCTACCAATCTCCGTGGGATTGACCTCACTCTTAGTGAGTTTTATTACTTGATACGACCCGGTATACTTGCCGGTTATACGTGAAATCTAAATTTTCGCGTATCAAGTTTTTGGCGCCGTTGCCGGGGATTGGAAAAGATTGACAATGATTAAGTGAATGGTAGTTTAGATTAAGCATTTTTTCTTTTATTAGACCCACTAACTGTTTGATATTTGGTTTCACTAACTTTGATTTCACTCTAGCAATAGAGTGCTTTACTTTTGTTATTGGTGTTGTTTGTGTATGTCAGGGGTAAATAGATTCAATATTGAGGACGAGAGAACCCTCCGAAGGATAAGGAGAGCAGAAAGAGGAAAGGGGATAGTCGGTGAGGAGGAATCAGAGGGAGAGGACCAAGTCATGGAAGACGACATGCACAACCCTCCTGAAGGAGCTGCTAACAATGATGGACCACCTAGAAGGGTGTTATCTTCTTACACCATTCCTGATCCAAGACATTGTGGGAGCAGTATTGCCACCCCAAATGTTCATGCTCACAATTTTGAGTTAAAACCTCAGCTCATCACTTTAGTACAAAATAACTGCTCCTATGGAGGGGGACCTCTTGAAGACCCAAATCAACATTTGTCTATTTTTCTTAGGATATGCAATACAGTGAAGACAAATGGAGTGCATCCAGACGTTTACAAATTGTTGCTATTTCCATTCTCTTTGAGGGATAAGGCTGATGTGCGGAAAACGATCCGACACAAAACTCACCGGCAAGTGCACCGGGTCGCATCAAGTAATAAAACTCACGGGAGTGAGCTCGATCCCACAGGGATTGAAGGATTGAGCAATTTTAGCTTAGTGGTTGATTTAGTCAAGCAAATAGAAGTTGAGTTGTGTGATTTGTGATCGACAGAAGTTAAATTGCTTGAAATGTAAAGGAGAAGGGCAATTGCAGTAAATTAAAGAGCAATCGAAGTAAAGAAGCTGAATCTTAAAGTGCAAGTAATATAAAGTGCAGAAACTTAGATTGCAAGAAATATAAATGACTGAAACTTAAAGTGTAAGAAATGTAAAATTGCTTGAATTATAAAAGGGATTGGGAATTGGGATTGCAGAAATTAAACAAGAATAAGCAAATTTCAATAAACAGACAAGTAGAAGATGAATTGAATTAAGGTAGATCTCAAACAGAAGAGTAAAAATGCTTTGAACATTTAAGAACAGAAAGTGAACAATGCTTAATTTGCAGCAATTTAAAAGAGGATTGAAGATCTCAGGAGTGGAAGAGACTAGATAACAAGTCTAGATCTCAAATCCTTCCTTGATCCATCAAGAACAATTACAAAAGAAATAAAGGAAAGTAAATTGCAGAAAGAGTAGAAGATGAAGCAGTGAGTGGAAATTGAAATTCAATCATGTAGAAAATTTAAGCAAGGGATCTCAAGGTGAGATTGAAACAGAAGTTCTCCAATTCTTCACCCAAGATCCAAAATAAAAAGTAAAGAGTGCTCAAGCAAGAACAAGGAAGAAGAGAGATCAATTCTCCTCCCCAATTCTCTAAGAACTAAATTCAAAAGTAAAAGTTTAAAATGAAAATGAAAGTAAAAAGGAAAATTCAAAAGTGATTCTATAGGTCCTAATTACATCAAACTAGCTCCTATTTATACATTTTTTATTCTTGGATTTTGGAATTTTGATGGGTTTTTAATTTGGTGAAGATTTGAATTTAATTGGATTTTTAATTGATTTTTCAGCCCATGAAGAAATTGCTTCCAGGGGGATGCTCAACTCACAAGTTGAGCTGAGCATTGAGGCCTTGTGGGGATTCCCTTGTAGCGTGCAATGTTAGGAGGGGGCACCAGGGGAATGCTCAGCTCACAAGTTGAGCTGAGCATTGAGGCCTTGTGCGCACGTTCCTTCCTTGGACCGTGTCATTTGTTGCGCGTTGCCCTCCCTTGGTCCGTGTCAATTCCTTGTGTGATGCACCATGTGTAGCACTCTGCTTACCAAGTGAGCTGAGCATTGGCTCCGTCAAAGAGAGGTCCCTGGTTCGAGACTTGAGGGAAGCATGCGCTGAATTTTCCTTTGTGAAGGAAGTAGCATTTCTCTCTCCTCTCTTCCTTGAGGTGTTGAGTTCGAATCCTGGAGGTGGCATTTTGCCAACTTTTGGCTTGTTTTCCTTTGGAGTAGCGCTTCCCCCCTTCCCTTAGGTCATGGGTTCAAACCTTGGAGCAAGCATTGGCAACTTATTTCCTTTGATTTTCCTTTGATGAATGCCCGATAATGCTCACTTGGTGAGCTGAGCATTGTTTTTCCTTTCCTTATTTCTTTGCTTCAAATTGTGCTCAGCTCACAAAGTGAGCAGAGCATTGAAACATTTCTTCCTTGGAAATTTTTGTTGTGCTCCTTTCATGTGCCATGCTTCCTCATGTTCTTTGCCACACTTTTCTTTTCCTTGAGCCACACTTTTTAAGCCATGCTTTCTTCTTTTCTTCTTTTCTTCACCAACAAGAAATCAAAACAACCAATCAAAGTATCACCAAATTCACAAAGTTTATAAATCATTAAAAATCAATTAATTTTAGCCTAAACCTCATGATTTAGCATCAATTAAATGGTGGTTGTTTGATTTAAAGAAGTCATGCATTTTCACTCTAAATTTCTTACTTATAGTGCAAGAAAGTGCATAAAAACTAGTGAAACAAGTGAAATTAGCTTGAAAAATGGGTATATGATGACTTGTCATCACAACACCAAACTTAAACCTTGCTTGTCCCCAAGCAAGAAAAGAATCATGCATTAAAGATTGACAATCTAAGGTAAGAAGAATAGCAACTCAATGTTCATGGTTAGCTAGTTTTCTAAGCATGCTACAATCACAAAAGAGATGTAAATGATTGATGCTTCTATCTAGCTCAATTTATGAAATCTTTCTCTTATATTTCTTCCTTGAAACAAGCTTTTGATTTTTCTTATTAGCTTCTCCTTTTGGGTGCTTTGCCCCCATGAGTTAATAACAAAGCTACGATTCTAAATGCTTTGTTTTCAAGTATTACCACTTGATACATAAGCACCACAAGCATTTGAATTAGAGGACTTCATTAAGTTCATTTTTCTTTTCTTTTCTTGACTCTCTAATCATTGATGCTCAGAACCTTGAGCTTTGAGGGAGTGCTTTTGCACTTGAGCCTAGCCTTGACTTCTAAGTGTTTTGTTTTCAAGCATTTGGCTTGATACATAAACATCACAAGTACTTAACAAATAAATTGCCATTGGTACTCAGAGCCTTCAGCTTTCTCATTCTTTCCCTTTTTTTTTCTTGCTTTAATTGTATTTGCTTCTTCAAGGTTTTCATGATTTTCAAAAAATTTCACAAAATGTCCTAGATGAAAACTTCAATTAAATAAAATCCAATGTAATTGAGCAACAATTAATCATACTAGCTTTCCAATACTTGTATGCACATGCTAAAATCTTCTTTAATTCCTTGTTTGTTTATGATCATGATGCTTTATTACTTTTAAACTCACAAAACTCAAGTTGGTAGTCATAATGCCACAGCAACATGTTACAAATCAAAATTCAAGCTATGCTTAGTCATACTACACATGCAAACAGAGAGATAAAGACAATCATGCAATTTAGAGTGCTGGAAACAAATGAGAAGAAAAGGAACTCTACAACCTTGTAGTTCATCTTCATTATTGTTGTCCTTTTTCCTCTATTCTTCCTCTTTCCCTTGCCAAACTCAAAATGCTTGCTCATCCTCAAGCAACAATTAGAACAATGGCTATGGGGCTAAGATGGATCATGAATGTCTTACACAATGAAATGTTAGCAATACATGTGTTTAAGCAAGCAAAATTAAAGATAACAATCAAGGCACAAGAGACAGAGACATTTTGATTGCAAACATAAGAAGGTGAGCACAATACATAGCATAAAAGATAAGTGGCACACCAAACTTAGTGTGACACTTTCACTTGGAATTAATGCAAGTATCTTGTAAGAATTGGAACCAAATTTTGTTGCATAGCAACACCAAACTTAGAATGCAATCCTCTGTGAATTTATTTGAAACAAGACTAAATGAAACTGTTGTATGTTAAATATAATCACCAAGCCAAGAATCTTGTCATGAATAAAACTCTCTTGGTGATGTATTAACAAATACAGTTAATAAAAGAAAGCATTAAAAACACGTAAATGAATAAAGAGGAAACTAAAATGTTAAACCAAAAGAGAAAAATAAAATTACAGAGGCATTATGATTATGAAGACAAGTAGTGTTGCTTGAATGAATTGCCTAGAAAAATAAGTGGCACACCAAACTTAGAATCTTGGTGTGTCACTTTCATTTTTGATTTGATGCAATCATCCAAAAAGATTGAAAACAATTTGTTGCAAGGCAACACCAAACTTGGAATGTAACCATATGCCAATTTATTGAATTTAAACAAAGCAAAGCAAGGAAGAGAAACATTACCTACTGTTGGCATGTTGTTCTTCACTTTCTTCCTCTTCTTCCAATTTGTTAAGAGGAATGACCTCAAGGGGGGAGAAGATTCAACTATTGCCCCCTGTCTTGGTTTCCTCTCAGAAAGCTTTCTTTTGTACATGGCTTGACTGAGCTTGCTTGCTAATGGTCCAGGGGTTGGATTGCTTGTGGTTGACCCTTTATTCTTCATGAATATTGTCTTTGGTAGCTTGGTCACAATCCTCTTCTTGGTGCTTTTGTTAATTGCCTTCACTTCCTTGAATCCAAGTCTTGGTGGTTGTGTGATTGTTGGAGTCTTCTTTTCATCAAGAGCCTCTTGTATTGGTGGTTCCTTGAGCCTTTCCTCTTTCTTCTTTACTTCACTTGAGTGTGAATTCTCTTGAGTATCTTCCTCCCTTTTTTCGTCATGATTTTCCATTAATTTCTTTGGGAGGGAATCTTTATGTTTCATTGTCACCTCAAGTAGCTTTTGTGATTGTAAAATCCTTGGCTCATGTCCCTCATCCTTTATTGCAATTTTACTTGCAACAGGGACCTTTTGTTCTTATTTTTCCACTTCCTCACTCACAAATTGGTTTTCATCCTCACTGTTTGATGATTCTAAGTTCCCCCTTGTTTGCTCTAAGGGCCCATTCATCTTCTTGAGGATGATTTCTTTCCAGGATTGGGGTTGTGTGTATCTTTCCACGAGTTTTCTATGTATTTCAATGGATTGAAGGTAATCCTCATCTGCTGGTTCAAGAGATGAAGGTTGAGAGTAATTTTGGTGACGTGGATGTGTTGTGGTGAAGTTGTGTTGAGGGGTGTGGAATGAGTTATGTGATTGATGGGGATGACTTGTATGGATTTTGGAGGAAACTTTGTGTTGAGGCATAATCAAGTGATGAAGAACTTTCAAATGAGAAACTGGGACGTGAGGGTGGATGCTCTTTCATTCCTTGGTGATACTCCCAGCCACCATTAGAATAATGTCTTGAATCATTTTGTGGTGGTGGGAAGTATCCCATATGATTCTCTTGCTCATCTTGTGTCTCTGAAGCAAATCTCCATGAATTGGAGTGCTCAGGATCTGTAATTTGTTGGTGATATTCCCAGCCATCATTGGAAATTGGTGATGGTGGGTAATATCCCATAAAATTTGTTTGATCATAAGATGATTTAAACTCCATTTGAATTTTGTAAAACACACCTGATGACAAGTCATCATATACCCATTTTTCAAGATAATTTCACTTGTTTTATTAGTCTTTATGCACTTTCTTGCATCCTAAGTAAGTGATTTGGAGTGAAAATGCATAACTTCTTTAAATCAAACAATCACCATGAAATTAATGCTAACTTATGAGGTTTAAGCTAATTTTAATTGAATTTTAATTGATTTATAAGCCTTGTGAATTTAGTGATACTTGGAGTGGTTGTTTTGGTTTAATATAGGTGAAGAAAAGAATAAAAGAGAAAAGCGTGGCCTAAGAAAGCGTGACCAAAGGAGAAGAAAACGTGGTCAAAGGAAGGAGAAGTGTGCCGCATGTAAAGAGGGGAGGCAAGCATTGCCTCCACAAGGGCACACTGCCCTCTAGGAGGGCAACATAAGGCACCAAAGCATAAAAGGCAACTCTGCCCTGCCCACTACAAGGGCAGAGCACAAATCTGTGCCTTGGAATCAAGAAGAACAAAACCTTGCCCTGCCCTCCACAAAAGGCAGTATCGGGCTCACCAAGGGAAGAAAATCAAAGGAAAATGTCTACAATGCTTGCCACAAGAGTTGAACACGGGACCATGAGGAAGCAAGGAATTAAGCCTCACTTTGGTACCAAGAAAGCCAAGGAAAATAGCTAGCGTGTGTAGCATCCGAGTTTCGAACTCAAGACGTCAAAGTGGAAACACTGCCCTGCCCTCCGCGAGGGCAGGGCAGCATTTTTTTGTGGCACAATTCTGGCGCACCAAGACACCATTCTGGTGCACCGCAGCATCTTCTTGCAGCACCAGCAGCGCACCACAGCACAATTCTGGCGCACCAACTTTTTCTGCCCTGCCCTCCGTGAAGGCAGGGCAGCATGCTGCGCACCAAGCCTGCACCACGCCGCACCATGCACGCACCAAGCACCAAATCCTGCCCTGCCTTCCACAAGGGCAGGGCAGCCTCCTGGAAGCTATTATTTTTGGGCCAAAAATTGGATTAAAAATCCAATAAAATTCATTTCTTCACCAAATCAAAAGCCCATCCAAATCCCAAGATCCAAGAATAGAAAGTGTATAAATAGGAGCTAATTTGATGTAATTAGGACCTTTTTACTTAGCTTTTGAATTTTGCACTTTCTTTGAGCTTTGAATTTCTGCAACTTTTCTTGAGAGACTGAACCGAGATTTCAGAGAATTGGGAAGGAGAATTGATCTCTCTTCTTCCTCGTTCTTGCTTGGCCATTTTTCATTTTCTTGTTTGAGTCTTGGGTGTTAAGAATTGAGAAAATTCTGTCTCAATCTCCACTCAAGAGCTCTTTAATTTCTCTTCTGCATAATTGAGTTCAATTTACATTCCCTTTACTGCTTCTTCTTTATTTTCTTGTCAATTGCTTTGAGAACTTGGATCTAGGAAGGTAATTGAGATCTAGGCTCTGCTACCTAGTCTCTGGAGTCCTGAGATCCCAATTTACTTTTGGTTCTTCTGTGAACCCTGCTGCACTTTAATTTCAATTTCTGTTTGAATTCTAATTGCTTCTAATTCAGTTTCTGCTCTATTAATTGTGGCAATCCAATTTCTCTTTGTTTAGATTCTACAATCCCAGTCCTCAAATCCCTTTTACATTCAAGCAATTTACATTCCTTGCCATTTAAGTTACTGCAATTTACATTTCTTGCACTTTAAGTTTCAGTCATTTACTTTCTTGTTCTTTAAGATTCAGCAAGTTTATTTTCCTGTTCTTTAATTTACTGTAATTCTCCCTTCTCCCTTTATATTCCAAGCAATTTAGCTTCTGTTAAATACAACCCACTCAACCACAACTTGATTCGCTTGACTAAATCAACCACTAAACTAAAATTGCTCAATCCTTCAATCCCTGTGGGATCGACCTCACTCATGTGAGTTATTATTACTTGATGCGACCCGGTACACTTGCCAGTGAGTTTTGTGTTGGATCGTTTTCCACACATCAAGTTTTTGGCGCCGTTGCCGGGGATTGAAATAGATTGACAATGATTAAGTGAAGTGGAGATCTAGATCAAGCACTTTTTCTTTTCTGTTATTTTTATTTTGACTAACACACTAACTGTTTGAATTTTTGCTTAAACTAACTAAAACTTCATTCTAGCTACAGATTGAAGTTTCATAGTTTTCTGGATTTGTGTGTTTATTGTTGTGTGTTTGTATGACAGGTACAGGAAGATCTTCCCCTGTCCTCTCTGAAATTGACCAAAGGACCCTTCGAAGAATAAGAAGAGCTGAAAGAGGGAAGAACGTTATTGGAGAGGAAGAATCTGAGGAGGAATTCCAAGAAATGGAAGGAGATCTCAATCAACCAGGAGGAGGGGCCAACAATAACCAACAACAACGAAGAGTCCTGGCTTCATATACATTTGCAAATGCTAGACACTGTGGAAGTAGCATTCTTCCTCCTAATGTCAATGCAAACAATTTTGAACTAAAGCCACAACTCATCACTTTGGTTCAAAACAACTGTTCTTTTGGAGGAGGGCCTTTGGAGGACCCAAATCAACATTTATCTACCTTATTGAGAATCTGTGACACTGTGAAAACCAATGGTGTGCCTCCTGACAGCTACAAGTTGTTGCTCTTTCCATTTTCTCTCAGAGATAAAGCCACTCAATGGCTAGAGACCTTTCCAAAAGAAAGCATCAACACTTGGGATGACTTGGTAAGCAAGTTTCTTGCCAAATTTTATCCCCCTCAAAGAATCCTAAGATTGAAGACTGAGGTGCAGACATTCACTCAAATGGAGGCTGAAAACTTATATGAAGCATGGGAAAGATATAAGGCACTATTGAGGAAATGTCCACCAGAGATGTTCACTGAGTGGGACAAGTTGCAGAACTTCTATGAGGGGCTCACTCTTAAGGCTCAAGAAGCACTTGATCATTCAGCTGGAGGCTCTTTGCAACTCATGAAAACTACAGAGGAAGCTCAAAACCTCATTGATATGGTGGCCAATAACCAATATTTCTTTGCTCATCAAAGACAACGCCAACCATCACAAAGAAGAGGAGTAATGGAGTTGGAAGGAGTGGATTCAATTCTAGCTCAGAACAAGATAATGCAGCAGCAGATTCAACAACAGTTTGAGCAAATGGCCAAAAGGATTGATGGCTTGCAAGTTGCATCAGTGAGTGCCACAAGCCAACCATCAACCACATGGGTGCAAAGTGAAGAAACCCAAGAGGAGCAACAACAAGAGCAAGTCCAATACATGCACAACCAAAATCCTGGAACAAATGAAGTCTATGGTGATACTTACAATCCATCTTGGAAGAACCATCCTAACCTCAGATGGGGAGACAACCACAATCAAAGCCAACAGCCATGGCAAATGAACTCAACTCAAAACAATTGGAAAAACACAAACAACAACCAGCCAAACACCAACCAAAATACATACAGAAAACCACAAAATAATTACCCCAACTCTAACCATTATCCACCCAATAACCACCCAACAAATCAAAACACCTATGATCATCCAACAACACCCCAAAACCAACCAATCTCACAAGACTCTCAAAGGATCACTAATCTAGAGATGCTCATGGAGAAAATGATGAAGAACCAAGAATTAACAACAAAGAACCAAGAAGCGTCCATGAAGAACTTAGAAAGACAGATTGGGCAAATCTCCAAACAGATTTCTGTTGAAAAACCATCAAGCTCACTGCCAAGTGACACCATTCCCAACCCAAAGGAAGAATGCAAGGTCGTGCAACTAAGAAGTGGAAAAATTTTATTGGATGGTAACCAAGGAGCAACCAAGAATAATGACAATGAGCCAACAAAAAATGATGAAGCCATCAACAAGGACATGTTAAGCAAGAATGTCCCAGAAAAACTCACAGAGGAAAACAACGAACCATAGAATCTAAAGAAAGGAAAGCAGATCATGGAAGAACCAAATCCAAAACAACATCAAGTGGAGAAGAGCTCAACACCACCACTACCGTATCCACAGAGATTCCACAAAGAGACAAAGGATCAGCATTTCCACAAACTTCTTGAGACTTTCAAGAAGCTGGAAATCAACATACCTTTAGCTGAGGCATTGGAGAAAATGCCTCTGTATGCCAAGTTCTTGAAGGAACTCATCAACAAGAAGAGAAGTTGGAGTGAAAAGGAGACTGTAATGCTTAGTGAAGAATACAGTGCACTCATTAAAAAGGGACTCCCTCCCAAGCTTGAAGATCCTGGAGGTTTCTTCCTACCCTGCACTATTGGAAACCTATTCATCAACAAGGGAATGTGTGATTTAAGAGCAAGCATAAATCTAATCCCATCTTCTTTAGTGAAAAAGCTTGGCATAGAGGAGGTGAAACCACTACAGATGTCCTTGGAGTTGGTGGACCAATCAGTAGTATATCCTAAAGGGCTGATTGAGAACCTTTTAGTTAAGGTTGACAAGTTCATCTATCCGGCAGATTTTGTGATCCTGGATTCATCAGAAAATGGAAATGACTCCATAATACTTGGTCGACCATTTTTGGCCACTGCTAGAGCCATTGTGGATATAGAGCAGGGAGAGTTAACCCTCAGGATGCATGAGGAGAGCATCACCTTGAAAGTCTTTTCAGAATTACAAAGGAATGAAGAAACAAGCAAAACAAGTGGTGACTTCCTTCCAAAGCAAGCAACCGACAAGGCAGTAGAACAGAAAAACAAGCAGCTGCAAGAAGAAAAAGGAATTCGAAAGGAAGCGGGGGTGATAAACAAGAAGGAAGGTATCACAACCCAAGTCACTGTCAAGAAAGAAAGATCAACAAGAAAGAAAAAGATGAAGAGCAAGAATAAGGCTCACAAAGGGTGGAAGAACAAGAAAATCCCAACTGAAGGATTTTCTAAAGGTGATAAGGTGCAACTAGTATACCAACAGCTGGGAACAGAAGATTATTACACTGTCAACCAAGTACTTTCTCTTGAGCATATGGAAATTGAGCATCAAGGCACACAGAGAAAGCTGACAGTGAGAGGTGACAAGTTGAGACATCACCAACATCAACCACCCTAAAGGGAGTTCAATGTCAAGCTAGTGACAATAAAAGAGCGCTTCATGGGAGGCAACCCATGATTTAAGATTTCTGTCCTATCTTTCATTTAATAAGCTATGATTCCTCTGAGTATGATTTTGAACTTTCATGCCTGATAAATGCATACAGTATCTTAGAGCATAAGTCAAACTTTTAAGTTTGGTGTTCCTTAAGGCACACTTAACTTTTGCTTTTCAAAAAGAAAGGGGGCTATTCTTAGAACATATGAAATGTCATCTTGCTAAAGCATACGACCAAACACTAAGTTTGGTGTCTACATATGTAATATTGTTCTACAGATTAGTTCCCTATTTACGGAATCAAAACCATACAGAAAGGAATCATGCATCAAGTTTTTATCATAAAATACATCAATTGTGAAGAATGGTTTGCATTGATAAGCCGTCCCCTCAACAAGAGATAAGTTTGGTGTTCACCAACTTTTAGCATTTTTATTTAGGAACACAATTGATCACAAAAAAAATCAAATAACAATTAAACAAAACAGAACAAATTTTTTTTTACAAGTCAATGGCTAACGTTTATATTAATATCTAAGGCTAGCTGTTTTGGTTTATGTAGATCTCGACAAAAGCAAGGAGGGGCCACGGCTAGGACAAGCTAAGAGAGGAATGGTCACATGTGCCTAGGGAGATGTGCCCCTTGGGAAGCAGAACATGCATGCATGCATCATTAAACGCCTAAATGCATGCAGCCAATGGGAGGAGGATCCTTGTCAAAGCCTCAACACTGCATGCAGACCATCCATTCCATGAACCCCTTAGATGAACAACTCAATCTCAACCCTTCATGAGCACCAACGAGCTCCTTCTTCATTCATTGTGGTTTTGTTGGAAAGCTTGAAGAATCTGCCTATTAATAGCCGTAGCACTAAACGGTTCACACACTCATTCAAGCTACCTTCATATGAAAACCATAATCCCCTCTACTCCCAAAACCAACATAATTCCCTTATCTCACACAACAGAACCGAACCAAAACTCATCCCAAACACAACACATACTTCTTCTATTCTCACTTTTCCTTTCTTCTCACCTCAAATCCAATGGCCTCCTCAAGTTCAAAAAGAAGGCCGGGAAAGGAACCTATGGTAGCCGAACCTCCATCATTTGATGCAAACAAATTTAGATCCCAATTCCATGAAGGGAGATATCATAGGTTCATGAAGACAAAGAATGTAATCTATGAGAAAGGCCTTGAGTTGAGAGACGGAGAATACCCCATCATGAGGCAAATCACTAAAGAAAGAAGGTGGGAACTTTTATGTGCTCCTCTTGTTGACATCAGTGCAGTCATGATCAGGAAGTTCTATGCAAATGCTGTAAAAGAAAACAAAGATAGTGCCCCTTACACAAGTTATGTCAGAGGAGTTGAAGTGAGCTTCAGTCCAGCAGCCATCACTAGGGCTCTAAAGTTGAGAACGATAACTTATGCAGAGCCTAGTTATGAAACCAGGTTGCAAATGGAAAACAATCCTGATGAGATCTTGCAAGGGTTATGTGTGGAAAATACAGATTGGGAAAGAGATTCAAAGGGAGTTCCAAGTCACTTGGGAAGGATAAATCTTACTCCTGTGGCCAAGGGATGGTATAAAATAGTGAGGAGATCTATCCTTCCTACTGGAAACGCCTCTTGGGTCACAATCAAACGAGCACTCCTGACATACTGCATCTTACATGGAGGTGAAATCAACCTCGCACAACTCATAGCCGACAGTATTCAAGAGATGGCCAATAGCACAAGCAAATCAAGTGGTCTTGGACATCCAAGTACCATCCTCAGGCTATGTGACAAAGCTAGAGTAATCTTTGAAGATGAGGACACAGAAAAAGTGAAAAAGGGAAAAGGAATCACCAAGAAGAGTATGGAGGGAATGAATGAAGAAGAAGATCAAGAAGGGGTGGTAGCTCCTAGACAAAGGAGATCACAAAGAGAGGAAGGACGAAATCAAGCTCATGATGCCATAGACATGAGCCAGTTACAAAGATCAATTGAAGAACTATCTCAGCAACTCATGCAGGCTCAACAAGGTCAAAATCAGGGGGGCCAAGAGAAATATCTAGAGCCCCATCCAGAATTTGTAGAGCAATATTTGAAAGATAAAGAGGAACGGGAAGCTTGGCAGCGTCAAATGGAGGAGAAACAAGAGAGATGGCAACAACAAATGATGACTCAGCAGCAAGAATTTCAAGCACAGATTCTTGAAGGACAAAAAGAGCAATACAAAGAATTCAAAGAATCATATGATAAGCTGTATTTTAGTCAAGCTAAAGCAGGGGAATATAGTCACAACCTGTATCAATGGAAGAATATTCATCACACCATGGGAGAAGTTAGATACGCACAAAGAATGGAGAATGATGAAAACATGCAAGCAAGGTTGGAGTACTTGACCCATAATTTGCCAATACTCAATCCTGAGATCAAGCCATTTGAGCAATGCCCTGAATTTGTAGCCAAGCAGCAGGCAAGATCTCATCAATATACTGAGGCAACTTTTAAAAGATTGGAAGAAGTTGGGCTCTCAGGACTCTTAGATTCTGTTTGGGGTAGAAGATGTCCTGGTGAAGAGATCCGAGATTATTCCAAGACAGGGAAGAGAAAGAAGAAAAAGGGAGAATCTAGCAGCAGCCACGACCATTAGAAGGTGGCAAAGTTCTTTCATATTTCCTCTTTTATGCCTCTAATAAGGAGATGCATGTCTGAAACATGATATGCCTCCATCATCTAGTTCTTTTTACTTCATGCAATTTTTGTTCTTTGTTTTTCATTTTAGTTATTTAATAAATAGCTAGAGAAATGCTAAATCTGCATAATGCTTGTTATCCATCACTTAGCTTAAAATTTTGTCTTGTGTCCCACATGCTTAAATAAAAGAGAATTGTTAGAATTGAAAAGTGAAATATCCAATGTTGCATAAGTAAGAATGGAAGTTAATGGTGGTATATGTGTTTGATTAAATGCATAACTCATGAAATAACTGCTGCATAATATCATTTTCATTAAAGTGTGAGTTAGCTTGCTGTTGTAAAGACTCTTATCAATAATGAAAAAGCCCTTGGGAACAAAAACAGAAAGAAAAGGAAGAAGAAAAAGCCAAAATGGCAAGAAAAACAAAGAATAAAGGTTGGACACCAATAGCTTGGACCCTAGGACATATGCCTGTGATGTTCTTGTACTGAGATATGCTTGGATGAGTAAATTCTAAGGGGTATTTTAAAACCCGGTCACTTAGATCAACTGATTTGGGATGGCCAATTGAAAGTCCACAATAAAGAGCAACTTAGATACAGAACATTTAGTTATCCAAAGAGATGCTGGGTATCAATGATCCTAGGAAGAATTAGTGAGCCATGTGTCTGTGGTGGAAAGATGTTGAGTAAAAGAAAAAAAAATAAAGCCAAAGGCTACTACTGCAACATTAGACACCAAACCTCCAAAAGAGTAATAAGCTTGTTAAGCATTATAAGAAAAGAAACGTTAGCAAGGGAGTAATTAAAAAGTAAGTCTTATAACAGCAAGGTTAGCAAGCCTTTGAGGAAAGATGTATATTATGTAACAGCAACAATAATTGAGTTATCATTGTCTGCATAAAGACTCCATAAATCAAGTTCTGCTATATGCCTAATAAGGATATGTGTTCTTTTCTTGTTCATATCATTTTCTCTTAGTTTTGATGCTTGCTTGGGGACAAGCAAGATTTAAGTTTGGTGTTATGATGACAAGTCATCATATACCCATTTTTCAAGCTAATTTCACTTGTTTTATTAGTCTTTATGCACTTTCTTGCATCCTAAGTAAGTGATTTGGAGTGAAAATGCATAACTTCTTTAAATCAAACAATCACCATGAAATTAATGCTAACTCATGAGGTTTAAGCTAATTTTAATTGAATTTTAATTGATTTATAAGCCTTGTGAATTTAGTGATACTTGGAGTGGTTGTTTTGGTTTAATATAGGTGAAGAAAAGAATAAAAGAGAAAAGCGTGGCCTAAGAAAGCGTGACCAAAGGAGAAGAAAACGTGGTCAAAGGAAGGAGAAGTGTGCCGCATGTAAAGAGGGGAGGCAAGCATTGCCTCCACAAGGGCACACTGCCCTCTAGGAGGGCAACATAAGGCACCAAAGCATAAAAGGCAACTCTGCCCTGCCCACTACAAGGGCAGAGCACAAATCTGTGCCTTGGAATCAAGAAGAACAAAACCTTGCCCTGCCCTCCACAAGGGCAGTATCGGGCTCACCAAGGGAAGAAAATCAAAGGAAAATGTCTACAATGCTTGTCACAAGAATTGAACACGGGACCATGAGGAAGCAAGGAATTAAGCCTCACTTTGGTACCAAGAAAGCCAAGGAAAATAGCTAGCGTGTGTAGCATCCGAGTTTCGAACTCGGGACGTCAAAGTGGAAACACTGCCCTGCCCTCCGTGAGGGCAGGGCAGCATTTTGTTGTGGCACAATTCTGGTGCACCAAGGCACCATTCTGGCGCACCGCAGCATCTTCTGGCAGCACCAGCAGCGCACCACAGCACAATTCTGGCGCACCAACTTTTTTTGCCCTGCCCTCCGCGAGGGCAGGGCAGCATCCTGCGCACCAAGCCTGCACCACGCCGCACCACGCACGCACCAAGCACCAAATCCTGCCCTGCCCTCCACAAGGGCAGGGCAGCCTCCTGGAAGCTATTATTTTTGGGCCAAAAATTGGATTAAAAATCCAATAAAATTCATTTCTTCACCAAATCAAAAGCCCATCCAAATCCCAAGATCCAAGAATAGAAAATGTATAAATAGGAGCTAGTTTGATGTAATTAGGACCTTTTTACTTAGCTTTTGAATTTTGCACTTTCTTTGAGCTTTGAATTTCTGCAACTTTTCTTGAGAGACTGAACCGAGATTTCAGAGAATTGGGAAGGAGAATTGATCTCTCTTCTTCCTCGTTCTTGCTTGGCCATTTTTCATTTTCTTGTTTGAGTCTTGGGTGTTAAGAATTGAGGAAATTCTGTCTCAATCTCCACTCAAGAGCTCTTTAATTTCTCTTCTGCATAATTGAGTTCAATTTACATTCCCTTTACTGCTTCTTCTTTATTTTCTTGTCAATTGCTTTGAGAACTTGGATCTAGGAAGGTAATTGAGATCTAAGCTCTGCTACCTAGTCTCTGGAGTCCTGAGATCCCAATTTACTTTTGGTTCTTCTGTGAACCCTGCTGCACTTTAATTTCAATTTCTGTTTGAATTCTAATTGCTTCTAATTCAGTTTCTGCTCTATTAATTGTGGCAATCCAATTTCTCTTTGTTTAGATTCTGCAATCCCAGTCCTCGAATCCCTTTTACATTCAAGCAATTTACATTCCTTGCCATTTAAGTTACTGCAATTTACATTTCTTGCACTTTAAGTTTCAGTCATTTACTTTCTTGTTCTTTAAGATTCAGCAAGTTTATTTTCCTGTTCTTTAATTTACTGCAATTCTCCCTTCTCCCTTTATATTCCAAGCAATTTAGCTTCTGTTAAATACAACCCACTCAACCACAACTTGATTCGCTTGACTAAATCAACCACTAAACTAAAATTGCTCAATCCTTCAATCCCTGTGGGATCGACCTCACTCATGTGAGTTATTATTACTTGATGCGACCCGGTATACTTGCCGGTGAGTTTTGTGTTGGATCGTTTTTCACACATCAACAACACCAATGAAAATTGAAATTACTCATATCAGAGATGAGAATTTCTTAGTGAGGCAAAAACTCAAACACCTTGGTTTCACTTTAAAACAGAGAACAAAAATAAAAAAATGCTTGATCTAGATCCCTACTTCACTTAATCGTTGTCAATCTAATTCAATCCCCGGCAACGGCGCCAAAAACTTGATGTGCAGAAAACGATCCGACACAAAACTCACCGGCAAGTGCACCGGATCGCATCAAGTAATAAAACTCACGGGAGTGAGGTCGATCCCACATGGATTGAAGGATTGAGCAATTTTAGCTTAGTGGTTGATTTAGTCAAGCAAATAGAAGTTGAGTTGTGTGATTTGTGATCGACAGAAGCTAAATTGCTTGAAATGTAAAGGAGAAGGGCAATTGCAGTAAATTAAAGAGCAATCGAAGTAAAGAAGCTAAATCTTAAAGTGCAAGTAATATAAAGTGCAGAAACTTAGATTGCAAGAAATATAAATGATTGAAACTTAAAGTGCAAGAAATGTAAAATTGCTTGAATTATAAAAGGGATTGGGAATTGGGATTGCAGAAATTAAACAAGAACAAGTGAATTTCATTAAACAGACAAGTAGAAGATGAATTGAATTAAGGTAGATCTCAAATAGAAGAGTAAAAATGCTTTGAACATTTAAGAACAGAAAGTGAGCAATGCTTAATTTGTAGCAATTTAAAAGAGGATTGAAGATTTCAAGAGTGGAAGAGACTAGATAACAAGTCTAGATCCAACAAGAACAATTGCAAAAGAAATAAAGGAAAGTAAATTGCAGAAAGAGTAGAAGATAAAGCAGTGAGTGGAAATTGAAATTCAATTATGCAGAAAATTTAAGCAAGGGATCTCAAGGTGAGATTGAAACAGAAGTTCTCCAATTCTTCACCCAAGATCCAAAATAAAAAGTAAAGAGTGCTCAAGTAAGAACAAGGAAGAAGAGAGATCAATTGTCCTCCCCAATTTTCTAAGAACTAAATTCAAAAGTAAAAGCTTAAAATGAAAATGAAAGTAAAAAGGAAAATTCAAAAGTGATTCTAGAGGTCCTAATTACATCAAACTAGCTCCTATTTATACACTTTCTATTCTTGGATTTTGGAATTTGGATGGGCTTTTAATTTGGTGAAGATTTGAATTTAATTGGATTTTTAATTGATTTTTCAGCTCATGAAGAAATTGCTTCCAGGGGGATGCTCAGCTCACAAGTTGAGCTAAGCATTGAGGCCTTGTGGGGATTCCCTTGTAGCATGCAATGTTGGGAGGGGGCACCAGGGGAATGCTCAGCTCACAAGTTGAGCTGAGCATTGAGGCCTTGTGCGCACGTTCCTTCCTTGGACCGTGTCATTTGTTGCGCGCTGCCCTCCCTTGGTCCGTGTCAATTCCTTGTGTGATGCACCATGTGTAGCGCTCTGCTCATCAAGTGAGATGAGCATTGGCTCCTTCAAAGAGAGGTCCCTGGTTCGAGACTTGAGGGAAGCATGCGCTAAATTTTCCTTTGTGAAGGAAGTAGCGCTTCTCTCTCCTCTCTTCCTTGAGGTGTTGAGTTCGAATCCTGGAGGTGGCATTTTGCCAACTTTTGGCTTGTTTTCCTTTGGAGTAGCGCTTCCCCCCTTCCCTTAGGTCATGGGTTCAAACCTTGGAGCAAGCATTGGCAACTTATTTCCTTTGATTTTCTTTTGATGAATGCCCGATAATGCTCACTTGGTGAGCTGAGCATTGTTTTTCCTTTCCTTGTTTCTTTGCTTCAAATTGTGCTCAGCTCACAAAGTGAGCAGAGCATTGAAACATTGCTTCCTTGGAAATTTTTGTTGTGCTCCTTTCATGTGCCACGCTTCCTCATGTTCTTTGCCACACTTTTCTTTTCCTTGAGCCACACTTCTTAAGCCACGCTTTCTTCTTTTCTTCTTTTCTTCACCTACAAGAAATCAAAACAACCAATCAAAATATCACCAAATTCACAAAGTTTATAAATCATTAAAAATCAATTAATTTTAGCCCAAACCTCATGATTTAGCATCAATTAAATAGTGATTTTTTGATTTAAAGAAGTCGTGTATTTTCACTCTAAATTGTTTACTTATAGTGCAAGAAAGTGCATAAAAACTAGTGAAACAAGTGAAATTAGCTTGAAAAATGGGTATATGATGAATTGTCATCAAAGGCCACTCAATGGCTAGAGTCATTCCCCAAGGAAAGCATCAATAATTGGAATGATTTGATGAGCAGATTTCTAGCAAAGTTTTACCCACCTCAAAAGATCATCAAGTTGAAGACAGAGGTTCAAACATTTAGGCAAATGGAAGGGGAGTCATTGTATGAAGCCTGGGAGAGATATAAGGCATTAATGAGAAGATGTCCACCTGATATGTTTAGTGATTGGGTCAAACTCCAAAACTTCTATGAAGGCTTAAATCTAGAAGCAAGGAAAGGACTAGATTATTCATCAGGAGGATCACTCAACATGATGAAGACTGCTGAAGAGGCTCAAGACCTCATTGAGATTGTGGCAAACAATCAGTACTATTACTCATCAGAGAGGCATCATAACTCAGCCCCAAGGAAGGGCGTGATGGAGCTTGAAGGTGTTGATGCTATATTGGCTCAGAATAAGTTAATGCACCAACAAATCCAACAACAAATGAAAATGATGACAAAGAGAATGGATGGCCTTCAACTAGCATCAGTGAATACAACAAATCAACCTTCACTTGAATGGGGCCAAGGTGACGGAACTACTGTTGAACAACCACAGGAACAAGTTCAGTACATGCAGAATACTTCAAATTTCTCTCAGAATGAATTCCATGGTGATACATACAACTCATCCTGGAGAAATCACCCTAACCTAAAGTGGGGTGAGAACCAAAATCATTGGGAAAAGAACAACAACCCCAACCATACCCATAACACAAACAATCAAAACCACCATACTAACAATACTAGCCAATACAAGAAACCACAAAACACATACCAAACACCTCACAATAACTCACAGACTCACCAAAACAACAATCATCAACAACAATCACACCCCATCATATCACCAATTGACCATCATGAAACTAGAATTTCAAGTCTTGAGGCGGCTCTGCAAGTCCTTACCCAAAACACACAATCAATCGTTCAATCCACTTAAAACTTGATCAAAGGACAAGAGAGACATGAAGTTACCATGAAGAACCTTGAACGGCAGGTGGGACAATTGGCCAAACAAGCTGAACGGCCAACCAATGTCCTCCCAAGTGATACAATACCCAACCCAAGGGAAGAATGTAAAGCTTTGTAGTTGAGGAGTGGCAAGGTAGTTGGAGAGGAAGTAACAAAACCCAAGGAGCAAGAGGCAGCAAAAAAGCAAGATGAAGAAAAGGGGTCAACATCTTAAAAAAGTGAAGAGGATGTAAAGTCACAAAGCAAACCACCCTGACAACAAAGAGAATGTGAAGCTACAGCAGGAAAACAAGAATGAAGGAGTAAAAGTTTATGTACCAAAGCTTCCATACCCAACTAGGATACACAAAGGGACAAAGGACCAACAATTTCCAAGATTCTTGGAAATCTTTAAGAAACTTGAAATTAATATTCTATTGGTTGAAGCTTTGGAACAAATGCCATTATATGCAAAGTTTCTTAAGGAATTAATCACCAAGAAGAGAAGTTGGCAAGAGAAAGAAACAGTAATTCTCACTCAAGAGTGCAGCGCCATCATCCAAAAGGGGCTGCCACCAAAACTTAAAGATCCAGGCAGCTTCCTCATACCTTGCACAATCGGGAATATAGCCATTGATAAATCACTTTGTGACTTGGGAGCAAGCACTAACTTAATGCCTCTTACCATGATGAAGAAAATGATGATTGAAGAGCTTAAACCCACAAGAATGTCACTCCAACTAGCTAACAGATCCATCAAAATACCAAATGGTGTAGTTGAGAACCTCTTGGTGAAAGTGGGAAATTTTATATTCCCAGCCAATTTTGTAGTCCTAGATATGGATGAAGAGGGGAGCAACTCAGTTATTCTGGGTAGACCCTTTTTGGCCACAGCTAGAACAATCATTGATGTGGAAAAGGGAGAGATAATCTTCAGAGTACATGATAAGCAAATGACCATTAATGTTTTCAAGGCAATGCAATACCCCACTAAGAAAGAGAGTTACATGAGGATTGATATGGTGGATACGTTGGTTGAGGAAGTGTTTGAAGCAAACCATCAAGTGAAACAGGAAGAAGTCCAGACATCCGAGAACAAGAAGAGAATGAATTGCAAGCACTAGAGGAACCAATGGAAGCTAAGAAAGAAGAGACACCACAACAAGAGTTAAAACCACTACCCCCTCATCTTAAATATGCATTCCTTGGTGAAAAGGACAACTTTCCAGTAATCATCAACTCTACATTGAGTGTTGAAGAAGAAGAGAAACTCCTTGGAGTGTTGAGAGCTCATAAAGGTGCATTGGGTTGGACCATTGATGATTTGAAGGGTATAAGCCCTGCCATATGCATGCACAAAATACTCTTGAAGGAAAACTCTAAACCAGTGGTACAACCCCAGAGAAGGCTGAACCCCATAATGAAGGAGGTTGTTCAAAAGGAAGTGCTGAAATTGTGTAAAGCTGGGATCATATACCCTATCTCTGACAGCCCATGGGTTAGCCCAGTGCAAGTGGTACCAAGAAAGGGGGTATGAATATTATTGTCAATGAGAAAAATGAGCTCATCCCAACAAGAACAGTGACAGGGTGGAGAATGTGCATTGACTATAAAAGGCTGAATGATGTCACGCAAAAGGATCACTTTCCCCTCCCTTTCATTGACCAAATGCTTGAAAGACTAGCTGGCCATGCTTACTATTGTTTTCTTGATGGCTATTCTGGCTATAACCAGATAGTGGTCGACCCCATGGACCAAGAGAAAACATCATTTACATGTCCTTTTGGAGTCTTTGCATATAGAAGAATGCCATTCAGATTATGTAATGCCCCAGCTACATTTCAGAGATGCATGTTATCATTCTTCTCGGATATGGTAGAAAAGTTTATTGAAGTCTTTATGGATGACTTCTCTGTCTTTGGTGATTCCTTTAATACTTGCTTGCATCATCTTACCCTAGTCTTGAAAAGATGCCAAGAAACCAATTTGGTTTTAAACTGGGAAAAGTGCCATTTCATGGTACCTGAAGGAATTGTTCTTGGTCATAAAATTTCAAGAAAGGGTATAGAGGTTGACAAGGCAAAAATAGAAATTATAGAAAAACTTCCTTTACCAACCAATGTGAAAGCTGTTAGAAGTTTCTTAGGGCATGCTGGGTTCTATAGAAGATTCATCAAGGATTTTTCCAAAATAGCAAAACCACTCAGTAATTTGCTAGTGGTGAACAATCCATTTCTCTTTGATGATGAGTGTAAGCATGCCTTTAAGATTCTAAAAGCCAAGCTCACCACAGCACCAATCATCACACCCCCAAATTGGGGATTACCTTTCGAACTCATGTGTGATGCAAGTGATCTTGCAATTGGTGCTGTGCTTGGGCAAAGGAAGGAAAAGAAGCTTCATGTCATCTACTATGCAAGTAAAGTATTGAACGAAGCTCAAAGAAACTACAGCACAACAGAGAAAGAGTTACTAGCTGTGGTATATGCTTTTGATAAGTTTAGGCAATATTTGATTGGATCTAAAATTTTAGTCTACACTGACCATGCTGCTCTTAAGTATCTTATGTCAAATCAGGATGCCAAACCAAGGCTAATCAGATGGATACTTGATAAACCACTATTTCATGGTTCATCTTGTGCTCAATTAAGTGGTTTTTATCAACTCTTTACCCATTTATTCATACTAATCGCATGTTTTACGTTTTCCTTCCGGAATTTGTGCTATGATTGAAAACATGCTTCTTTGATCTTATATTTGCTTATTATTAATCCTCTATTATTACCATTAAATGCCTTGATATGTGTGTTAAGTGTTTTCAGATATTATAGGACAGGAATGGCTTGGAGGATGGAAAGGAAGCATGCAAAAGTGGAAGGAATACAAGAAGTTGAAGAAGTTGTTAAGCTGTCCAGCATGACCTCTTCGCACTCAAACAGCTATAACTTTAGCTACAGAGGTCCAAACGACGCGGTTCTAATTGCGTTGGAAAGCTAACGTCCGGGGCTTCGATTTGATATATAATATGCCATAGTTGTCTTGACACTAGGTGACGCGAACGCGTGATCCACGCGGACGCATCGCATCTGCGAACTTTAATCCGCGCGGCCACGTGGGCGACGCCTCCGCGTCACTTGGCCGCGACCTGTACGGAACAGAAAGTGCTGGAAGTGACTTCTGGGCTATTTCTGACCCAATTTTTGGCTCAGAGAACATAGATTAGAGGCTATAAAGTGGGGGAATGCATCCATTCATAATCATGTTTTTCATAGTTCACTTTTCATGTTTTAGATGTAATTTTTAGAGAGAGAGGTTCTCTCCTCTCTCTTAGGATTTAGGTAGGATTTTTAGAAATTAGGATTTAGGACTTCTCTTAGTTTTAAGAGTGACTCTCTATCGCAGGTTTAATATTCCTTTTACTATTTAATTTCTCTTCTATTTTTGTTTACTCTGAAGCTTTTATTGTGTTTGATTGATGTTGCCCAATTGGCTGTTGATATTGTCCATGTTAGAATTGACATTTTTATTTAATATAGTTTGAGGTATTTCAGATTTATATGTTATGGATGCTTTGGCTTTATCCAATTTATTTTCATTCAAGTAGATTTTACTTTTCCCCTTTTTGGCCTTGGTTAAGAAATCAGTAACTCAGGAGTTATCTTAGCTCAACATAATTGATAACTGTTATCTTTGCTAATTGAACTGAACTTCAATAATCCCAACCTTTTCTTAGGAAATAAATAGGATCCGAAGGTCAAACTAATTAGTCCCTTGACTTTCCTTTGTTTTAGTAAAGGTTAACTAAGTGGAGTTAAAATTCAACTTTCATTATTATTGATAAGAATAACAAAGTCTGGACTTCTAATTTCTCATACCTTGCCAAAAGATTTGCTTTACAGTATTTATTTATTTTAATTGCCATTTAAATTATTTGCCATACTTGTTCCTCACTTTTGAAACCCCAAATTTACAATCTCCAAAACCAATAATAAGAACATACCTCTCTGCAATTCCTTGAGAAGACGACCCGAGGTTTAAATACTCGGTTATCAATTTTAAAGAGGTTTGTTACTTGTGACAACCAAAACGTTTGCACGAAGGGATTTTTGTTGGTTTTGAAGCTATACTTGCAACGGGAATTTATTCTGAATTCTAGACCACGCAAAAGTCTTCTCGTCAAAATGGCGCCGTTGCCGGGGAATTGCAAACATGTGCCTTATTATTGGTTATTGTAAATATTTTTCAAAAAATTTTTTTCCTTTTTTGTTAGTTTTTGTTTTTATTATCTCTCACTACTATGAACTCTCACCCCTTTGGCTATGAGTCTGGTTATAATTATGTTGCAGGAAGAGGAGATTATAATGACAACATGCACCATGGTTGGAACAATCAAAGATGGGAGGAGCCACAAGGATTTGATCAACCCTCATGGCAACAACCACCTCCAATGGACTATCAACAACCATTCTGTGATGCATATCAAGGCAATGGCTATGGTGAGCACTCTTTGGACTACCAACAAGACCCACCATATGCCTATGAACCCCCTCCTCCTCAATATAACTTTGGACCACCATACTCACAAGCCCATTTCCACCATTCACCTCCATATGACCCTATCCCTCATCCACCATACCAACCACCTTATGAGCCAAATGAACCATACACAGAACCACCACCTTTCCAACACAACTACTCTCATGAACCACCACCTCAATATTCACTATCTCCATATCATTATCAAGATGAACCACCTTTCTATTATGAACCCTCTCTCCCAACCAATGAATCTTCATATCCACCCCAACCTCCAATGGATGACAGACTTCGTGTTATTCTTCAAAGGCAAGAAAGGATGAATAAGAGTGTGCTAAATTTCGCGGACGCCTTAGGCGAGTTAGTAAATATAATAGCTTTCCAATATCTGAGCACTCAAAGAACTCCCATGGCTACATGTGGGAAATCAAAAGAAGAGCAAAGCATGAAGGAGACACTAGAAACTTTGGTGGACAATGAGGAACATGGCTTTGTATTGGAACAAGTGGAGGAAGCCATAATAGTTGTAGAGGAAGAAGTGGTTGAAGACTTAGGAGATGCTGAACCTCCATGGGAAATTCAAGACATAGAGCCTCCTTCCAAGATGGTTGCTTTGATGCTGAGGAGGGTGTACAACCTCCATGGCATATCATGATTAATGACTTGGAAGAGGTCGATCAAGAGATGGAGATTAAAGAAGAAGAAGCACAGCCTCCCATGCCCTTGGTAAGCAATGAAGAGGAGGTTGAATTGGAAGAAAGCCACCAAGAGGACGAGGTTAAAATTGAAGAAGCTTACAAAGAGGTGGAAGTTGTCAGAGAAGAGCACAAGGGAGTGGAGCTTGCAAATTCATTAGAAATATCTCTCCCAAGACCATTACTGTCCAACACAACATTCAAGTGGGTAAAATTCCTATCCTTATGCTTTACTTTCCCACTTGAATATGGGCTACTAGAGACGGATGGTCAGCTTAGAGCTCTTTTTGGCATTAAGAGTACGAGGAAGATGGTCAGTGGTAAGAATTGTCCTGCAAGGTTCATTATGGTTGGAAGCTTTCAGTTTAAACGCAAAGGTTGGTGTAGAGCTCAACTGAATGGGTCTAGGAAGTTATTTGGCTGCTTCAGTGAGAATTCAGACTGCTTGCCACCCGGATGGAACAATATTGCTCAACAAGAAGATGGGTGCAAAAGCAAGGTTTGGGACCCCGGAATTCATTCTGGCAATCAACACTCTTGGGGCCTTGTTACTTGCTTTAACTTACTTGAAGGCTTTCTGCGCCTAGTTTGGGATCCCGGAGGTTACTGGAATCACAAACATTGGTAGAGATTCCTGGATGAATTCAAGCACAAGCCACCATAACAGGGAGCTCACCAAATGTCCAACTTAAGGACTTTAACTAAAAGTGCTAGGTGGGAGACAACCCACCATGGTATGATCGTTCCTTTTTCATTTTTATTTAGTTTTTTTTAGCTTTATTTTTTTCATTGGACCTGGAATCATGCATGACATTCATATTAGCATTGCATTCTGCATACTGCATTAAAAAAAATCGCACACGACACGGCAGCGTTGCTGACGCGTCCGCATCACTAGTGCGTTGGGAAGAAAAGAATTGAACAGAGAGTCACGCGAGAGCGTGGCTGGAGGCGCGCCTTTAGCATAATTTGACCCCACGCAACCGCGTCACTCACGCGACCGCGTCATGTGGAACTTTGGCCTCCCACGCGACCGCGTCACCCACGAGGCCACGTGCCATGAAAATCGACGTCAAAAAGGTGCATGGCCAAAAGTTGTGCTGGAATTGGGCTGGACTCGTGCTAGAAGCCCAAGCCCTCCCACGCGAACGCGTGCCCCACGCGGCCGCGTCGTCTTTCAAAAATGGTTATCCACGCGATCGCGTCACCCCAAATTTGGCAAAAATAAAATTCGAACAGAGAGTTGTGCGAGCGCGAGGCTGCCCTCGCGCCAGTAGCATAACCTGAGTCACGCGTCTGCGTGACCGACGCAACCGCGTCGATTAATTTAAGCGCAAGTCGCGCGATCGCGTCCCCCACGCGTCCGCGTTGCTTGCGCCGCACAGCTTTTCCTAATTTGCCAATTATCTTATCTTTTCTTCCCCAATCCTAATTTTTCCCTCCCTCCTTTCTTACTTACTTCTTTCCCTTCTCATTCTTCTTATCTTTTATTTTATTTGCATATTTCATTCATTGCATTTTAAATTAGTGCATATTTTTCTTTTCTTTTCTAAATTTATTATTTTTTCCTTTGGTGTTGATTCTCTTATTTAACTGCTGCCTGTTTTCTGGTATAATTTTTAGTGACTTATTTTCCAATGTTGGGTGATGTTATTTTTCTGTCAATGTCAATCTTTTATGATACCTGTATTCCTTTTGCATTGACATGAACTTACATTGTCTTTCATTACCCACTCTCTTTCCCATTATTGTACATTTTGTACCACTGGCATGCCATGGCTTCTATTGTTTTCTCACGTACATGTTGAAGCTTCCATGTAAATGAGACCATTATCATTATGCATTAACCCACCCATACTTCATTTATTTTCTTATCTTTATTACTGGGTTACTTTTTCTTCCTTTTTTCTTTCAGGATGGCAACCCAAAAGGGAACCGGAAGACGTTTACATGGGGAGACAGACAAGTCCATTTGCAAAATCTTAAAGAAAAGCATCAGTTGCAACAACCCGTCCACCTGCATATCTCAGCATGCACCGAGAACGGTGTAAACTTTAAGTGTGGGGAGGTCGATACCGATCTCCATGGGTTAGTACTTTCTTGTCTCAACACCAATGTTTAAATCTTCTTTGTAGATTAGTTGTTGCATTTGCATGATTATCTGATTTTGTGCATATTTTACCACTTGGTTAAAGTAATATTTTCTTTTTCAAGAAATTTTTTTAGAGTAATTCACTAATTTAAATTGAAACTATTTTAAACTTGTTTGAGGAAATATTATACTGGAACATGATTTAGAGCTCGAACACACAAAACCTGTGAGATTTTGAGCTTATTTGAATTGGTTGCATTTTATCAACCAATATTTTATTTTTGGTGTGTGATTTTCTCTCTAAAATTGTGATCTTTGTCTTGCTTAATTCTATATTTCCATTATTTAATGTATGCATGCACTTATATGATTGAGGCCTTTGTTTCACTGAGCTTACATACCCATATGACCTTAACCCTTCATTATCCCTTGCAAACCAATTTGAGCCTATTTTTTTACCCCTCTGTTCTTTATTTTAGCACATCATTAACTCTAAGGGAAAAATAATAATGTCCTTAATTTGAATCCTTGGTTAGCTTAGACTAGTGAGAATGCTTATGAATTAAGTGTGGGAAAAAGTGGGTTTGGAAACATTTGGTTTGAAAATTGAGTATGTTAGAATTTTCTAAAAACGTGAAAGAAATGTTTGGGACATAATTCATGCATTCAATAATTTAATCATATGCATTGAGAATATATATATATATATATATATATATATATATATATATATATATATATATATATATATATATATATATATATATATATATATATATATATATATAAAGAGCAAAATAAGTGAAAGGGGACAAAATGCCCCAAAGTAGGTGGTGAAAGCAATGCATATGAGTTATACTTGAAATTAGAATGCATGAATATGTGGAAAACATGGGTTAATGGATGGTTAGATGTTGTATTATGATTACATGGATTGTTTAAGTTAGGTGGGAAAGTTTAAGTTAATTAAGGATTCAGATTTTAGTCCACTTGGCCAAATACAATCCTACCTTAACCCTAACCCCATTACAACTCTTAAAAGACCTCTTGATATGTGTATCTATGCATTAAATTTATGTTGATTGTTAGATGAAGAACAAGCCTTAGAAAGCAAGGTTCATAGAGAATTGAGAGAATCGAACCTAAAACACTTGAGTGATTAGAGTGATATACACTACTAGTGAGGGTTCGATGCTTGATTCTTTGTTCCCGGCTTTCATGAGCTATTTTCTTCTACAAGTCTATTTATACTTCATTTTTATGATTTGAATTAGTGAAATCCAGTTCATATTTATTCTTGGAGATTTATTTACTTTTAACCAAGTAGGTAGAAACATTTTGCATTTAGTTGCATTCATAGGTTGCATCTCATACATCCTACCATTCCTCTTCACTCTTTTAGTTCTATTGAGCTTAGCATGAGGACATGCTAATGTTTAAGTGTGGGGAGGTTGATAAACCACTATTTCATGGTTCATCTTGTGCTCAATTAAGTGGTTTTTGTCAACTCTTTACCCATTTATTCATACTAATCGCATGTTTTACGTTTTCCTTCCGGAATTTGTGCTATGATTGAAAACATGCATCTTTGATCTTATATTTGCTTATTATTAATCCTTTCTTATTACCATTAGATGCCTTGATATGTGTGTTAAGTGTTTTCAGATATTATAGGACAGGAATGGCTTGGAGGATGGAAAGGAAGCATGCAAAAGTGGAAGGAATACAAGAAGTTGAAGAAGTTGTTAAGCTGTCCAGCCTGACCTCTTCGCACTCAAACGGCTATAACTTTAGCTACAGAAGTCCAAACGACGCGGTTCCAGTTGCGTTGGAAAGCTAACGTCTGGGGTTTCGATTTGATATATAATTTGCCATAGTTTCTCTGATGCTAGGCCACGCGAACGTGTGATCTACGCGGACGCGTTGCATCTGCGAACTTTAATCCACGCGGCCGCGTGGGCGACGCCTCCGCGTCACTTGGCCGCGACCTGTACGGACCGAAAAGCGCTGGAAGTGACTTATGGGCTGTTTCTGACCTAGTTTTCAGCCCAGAGAACACAGATTAGAGGCTATAAAGTGGGGAAATGCATCCATTCATAATCATGTTTTTCATAATTCACTTTTCATGTTTTAGATGTAATTTTTAGAGAGAGAGGTTCTCTCCTCTCTCTTAGGATTTAGGTAGGATTTTTAGAAATTAGGATTTAGGACTTCTCTTAGTTTTAGGAGTGACTCTCGATCCTAGGTTTAATATTCCTTTTACTATTTAATTTCTCTTCTATTTTTGTTTACTCTGAAGCTTTTATTGTGTTTGATTGATGTTGCCCAATTGGCTGTTGATATTGTCCATGTTAGAATTGACATTTTTATTTAATATAGTTTGAGGTATTTCAGATTTATATGTTATGGATGCTTTGGCTTTATCCAATTTATTTTCATTCAAGTAGATTTTACTTTTCCCCTTTTTGGTCTTGGTTAAGAAATCAGTAACTCAGGAGTTATCTTAGCTCAACATAACTGATAACTGTTATCTTTGCTGATTGAACTGAAATTCAATAATCCCAACCTTTTCTTAGGAAATAAATAGGATCCGAAGGTCAAACTAATTAGTCCCTTGACTTTCCTTTGCTTTAGTAAAGGTTAACTAAGTGGAGTTAAGATTCAACTTTCATTATTATTGATAAGAATAACAAAGTCTGGACTTCCAATTTCTCATACATTGCCAAAAGATTTGCTTTACAGTATTTATTTATTTTAATTGCTATTTAAATTTATTTGCCATACTTGTTCCTCACTCTTGAAACCCCAAATTTACAATCTCCATAACCAATAATAAGAACATACCTCCCTGCAATTCCTTGAGAAGACGACCCGAGGTTTAAATACTCGATTATCAATTTTAAAGGGGTTTGTTACTTGTGACAACCAAAACGTTTGCACGAAGGGATTTTTGTTGGTTTAGAAGCTATACTTGCAACGGGAATTTATTCTGAATTCTAGACCACGCAAAAGTCTTCTCGTCAATACTACTGCTACAAGAGTTTGACATTGAGATAAAGGACAGAAAGGGTAGTGAAAATCAATTTGCTGACCATCTATCAAGGTTACCACAAGGAGCGAGTCAAGAGACTTTTCAACCAGTAAATAAAGACTTTCCAGATGAGCACATCTTGCAGATTCAACACATTCCTTGATTCGCAGACATGGCCAACTACAAAGCAGGAAGGAGCATCCCACAAGAGTATACAAAACAACAAGTTAAAAAGCTGCTACATGAGGCTAAGTTATTCTTTTGGGATGAGCCCTTCCTATTCAAAAGATGCCCAGATGGAATGATTAGAAGATGTGTGCCAGAGGTTGAGATGAAGGACATATTGTGGCATTGTCATAACTCTAGCTATGGTGGTCATTTTGGAGCTGAAAGAACTGCAGCAAAGGTGCTTCAAAGTGGATTCTACTGGCCATCCATCTTCAAGGATGCCTGATGAGCGGATAATTTATACGCTTTTTGGCATTGTTTTTAGTATGTTTTTAGTATGTTTTAGTTAGTTTTTATTATATTTTTATTAGCTTTTAGTTAAAATTCACTTTTCTGCACTTTACTATGAGTTTTTGTATTTTTCTGTGATTTCAGGTATTTTCTGGCTGAAATTAAGGGACCTGAGCAAAAATCTGATTTAGAGGCTGAAAAGGACTGCAGATGCTGTTGGATTCTGACCTCCCTGCACTCGAAGTAGATTTTCTGGAGCTACAGAAGTCCAATTGGCGCGCTCTCAACTGCGTTGGAAAGTAGACATCCTGGGCTTTCCAGCAATGTATACTAGTCCATACTTTGCCTGAGATTTGATGGCTCAAACCGGCGTTCCAAATCAGCTTAAAACTGCCCATCGTTAAACACCGGAACTGGCACAAGAATGGGAGTTAAACGCTCAAACTGGCACAAAAGCTAGCGTTTAACTCCAAGAAAAGTCTCTACACATGAAAGCTTCAATGCTCAGCCCAAGCACACACCAAGTGGGCCCGGAAGTGGATTTTTATGTCATTTACTCATCTTTGTAAACCCTAAACTACTAGTTCTCTACATATAGGACCTTTTACTATTGTATTCTCATCTTTGGATCTTTGATCATCTTTAGATCTTTGAATCTTTTGATCACATTTTGGGGGGCTGGCCTCACGGCCATGCCTAGACCTTGTTCTTATGTATTTTCAACGGTGGAGTTTCTACACACCATAGATTAAGGTATGGAGCTCTGATGTACCTCGAGTATTAATGCAATTACTATTGTTCTTCTATTCAATTCAGCTTGTTCTTGTTCTAAGATATCACTTGTTCCTCAACTTGATGAATGTGATGATCCGTGACACTCATCATCATTCTCACCTATGAACGTGTGCCTGACAACCACCTCCGTTCTACCTTAGATTGAGTGGATATCTCTTGGATTCTTTAATCAGAATCTTCGTGGTATAAGCTAGAATTGATGGCGGCATTCAAGAGAATCCGGAAGGTCTAAACCTTGTCTGTGATATTCTGAGTAGGATTCAAGGATTGAATGACTGTGACGAGCTTCAAACTCCTGAAGGCTGGGCGTTAGTGACAGACGCAAAAGAATCACTGGATTCTATTCCAACCTGATTGAGAACCGACAGATGATTAACCGTGCTGTGACAGAGCGCGTTGAACATTTTCACTGAGAGGACGGGACTGTAGCCACTGACAACGGTGATGCCCAACATACAGCTTGCCATGAAAAGAAGTAAAAAGGATTGGGTGATGACAATAGAAAAGCAGAGAGACGGAAGGGACAAAGCATCTTCATACGCTTATCTGAAATTCTCACCGATGAATTACATAAGTATCTCTATCTTTATGCTTTATTCATAAATCACCCATAACCATTTGAATTTTCCTGACTAAGATTTACAAGATGACCATAGCTTGCTTCATACCAACAATCTCCGTGGGATCGACCCTTACTCGCGTAAGGTTTATTACTTGGACGACCCAATGCACTTGCTGGTTAGTTGTGCGAAGTTGTGAAATTATGTTTAGACCATGGTATTGAGCACCAAGTTTTTGGAGCCATTACCGGGGATTGTTTGAGTTGTGAAAAGTAGATATCACAATTTCGTGCACCAAGTTTTTGGCGCCGTTGCCGGGGATTGTTTGAGTTTGGACAACTGACGGTTCATCTTGTTGCTTAGATTAGGTATCTTTCTTCAGAGTTCTTAAGAATGAATTCTAGTGTTTCAAGGTGATGTTCTTATCATCACCAAAGCTGATTGATTCCCATCAATTTAGCTCTTGAATGCAATGTCCTGCTGAAGCTTGGCTAGCCATGTCTAATTTCTTTAGACTGAAGCTTTAGACTAACATTGCATGATTCCTGGAATTCTCATTAAGAATTTTGATATCTTTATTTTCTTTTCCACTTAATTTTCGAAAAATCCAAAAAAAATATAAAATCTTAAAATAAAAAATATTTTTATGTTTCTTGTTGAGTCTAGTGTCTCATTTTAAGTTTGGTGTCAATTGCATGTTTCTATTCTTCTTGCATTTTTCGAATTCATTCATGTGTCTTCATTAATCTTCAAGTTGTTCTTGATGATTTCCTTGTTCTGATCTTTAAATTCTCTTGTCTTGAGTGTTTTGTTGTTTCTCATATGCATTCTCATTTTGTTAGTGTCAATAGTATACAAACTTCTAAGTTTGGTGTCTTGCATGCATTGTTTATTTGATCTTAGTTTCATTTTAATTATTCCTCATTATTAAAAATCCAAAAAATTTTTAATTTGTGTCTTTTCAAGTCAATAATACAGAGAATTGAAGATTCAGAATATACAGCAGAGGAATTACACAGAAAAAGCTGGGCGTTCAAAATGCCCAGTGAAGAAGGCAAACTGGCGTTTAAACGCCAGCCAGGGTGCCTGGTTGGGCGTTTAACGCCCAAAAGGGTAGTGTTTTGGGCGTTAAACGCCAGAATGTATACCATTCTGGGCGTTTAACGCCAGGATGGCACAAGAGGGAAGATTTTGTTTTTAACTCAAATTTTTTTTAAGTTTTCAAAATTTTTCAAAATCAAATCTTTTTCAAATCAAATCTTTTCAATCATATATTTTCAAATTCAATCTTTTTCCATTTTCAAAGATACTTGCTAACAATTAATGATTTGATTCAACATTTCAAGTATGTTGCCTTTTCTGTTGAGAAAGGTTTAATGTTTGAATCATATCTTTTCTTGTTAGCCAAGTCATTAATTTTCAAAATCAAATCTTTTTAATTTGTTTTTCAAATCATATCTTCTCAATCATATCTTTTTAAAACCATAACTTTTCAATCATATCTCTTTAATCACATTTTTTTCAAAATAGTTTTCAATCATATCTTTTTAATTTCTAATTTCAAAATCTTTTTCAAAAATCACTTGATTTCTTTTCCAATCATATTTTTTGAAAATCATTCTTCAATTTTTCAAAATGTTTTTAAAATGTTTTTAATTTATTTTCGAAAATTTTCCCCTCTTTTCACATCCTTCTATTTATGGACTAACACTACTCCTCAATGCACAATTCGAACTCTATCTTTCTTGATAAGTTCGAATTCTTCTACCTCTTCCTTCTATTTTTCTTTTCCTCTAACACCTCAAGGAATCTCTATACTGTGACATAGAGGATTCCATATTTTCTTGTTTTCTTCTCTTTCATATGAGCAGGAGCAAAGACAAAAGCATTCTTGTTGAGGCTGACCCTGAACCTGAAAGGACCTTGAAGCGAAAGCTAAGAGAAGCTAAGGCACAACTCTTTGTAAAGGACCTAACAGAAATCTTCAAAGAAGAAGACATGGCAGCCGAAAACAACAACAATGCCAACAATGCAAGGAAGGTGCTAGGTGACTTTACTGCACCTACTCCCGACTTCTATGGGAGAAGCATCTCTATCCCTGCCATTGGAGCAAACAACTTTGAGCTTAAGTCTCAATTAGTTTCTCTAATGCAACAGAATTGCAAGTTCCATGGACTTCCATTGGAAGATCCTCATCAGTTTTTAGCTGAATTCTTGCAAATCTGTGACACTGTCAAGACTAATGGGGTTGACCCTGAGGTCTACAGACTTATGCTATTCCCTTTTGCTGTAAGAGACGGAGCTAGGATATGGTTGGACTCACAACCTAAAGAAAGCCTGAACTCTTGGGAAAAGCTAGTCAATGCCTTCTTGGAAAAGTTCTTTCCACCTCAAAAATTGAGTAAGCTTAGAGTGGAAGTCCAAACCTTCAGACAGAAGGAAGGTGAATCCCTCTATGAAGCTTGGGAAAGATACAAACAATTGATCAGAAAGTGTCCTTCTGACATGCTTTCTGAATGGAGCATCATAGGTATCTTCTATGATGGTCTGTCTGAACTGTCCAATATGTCATTGGATAGCTCTGCTGGAGGATCTCTTCATCTGAAGAAGACGCCTGCAGAAGCTCAAGAACTCATTGAAATGGTTGCAAATAACCAATTCATGTACACTTCTGAAAGGAATCCTATGAACAATGGGACGAATCAGAAGAAAGGAGTTCTTGAGATTGATACTCTGAATGCCATACTGGCTCAGAACAAAATATTGACTCAACAAGTCAATATGATTTCTCAAAGTCTATTTGGAATGCAAGCTGCACCAAGCAGTACTAAGGACGCTTCATCTGAAGAAGAAGCTTATGATCCTGAGAACCCTTCAATGGAAGAGGTGAATTACATGGGAAAACCCTATGGAAACACTTATAATCCTTTATGGAGAAATCATCCAAATCTCTCATGGAAGGATCAACAGAGACCTCAACAAGGTTTCAACAACAATAATGGTGGAAGAAACAGGTTTAGCAATGGCAAGCCTTTTCCATCACCTTCTCAGCAACAGACAGAGAATTCTAAGTGCATGTTTAGGTGCCATTATTTTGTAAAAAAAGATCTTTTTTCAATGAAAAAAGATCTTTTTTATTTTTTAGCGTGTTTGGCAAATTTCTAGTAGTAAAAGTAAAAGCACTAGTAAAATCAAAAAAAGATCTTTTTTGAGAAGCTGTAATTTACATCTTTTTTTAAAAGATCTTTTTTCCTCAAAAAAAAAAAAGATGTTTTTCATGTAATAAATAAACAAAAAAGTACTTTTATATTATTATACCCAAACATAATTGATAGATAAAAAGACCTTTTTATATGAGATATCCAAACAAAAAATTACTTTTACTTCTCTATAAGATCTTTTAAAAAAAGATAACTAAAAAAAAGATCTTTTCTTAAAAGCTCACCCAAATAAGCCCTAAGCAGAGCCACTCTGACTTAGCAACCATGGTCTCTGATCTAATCAAAACCACTCAAAGTTTCATGACTGAAACAAGGTCCTCCATTAGAAATTTGGAGGCACAAGTGGGTCAGCTGAGCAAGAAAATTACTGAACTCACTCCTAGTACTCTTCCAAACAATACAGAAGAGAATCCAAAAGGAGAGTGCAAGGCCATCAACATGGCCGAATTTGGAGAGGAGGAAGAGGCAGTAATTGCCACTGAGGAAGACCTCAATGGACGTCCACTAGCCTCCAATGAGTTTCCTAATGAGGAACCATGGGAATCTGAGGCTCATAATGAGACCCTAGAGATTCCATTGAATTTACTTCTGCCATTCATGAGCTTTGATGAGTATTCTTCCTCTGAAGAGGACGGATATGTCACTGAAGAGCAAGTTGCCAAGTACCTTGGTGCAATCATGAAGCTAAATGACAAGTTATTTGGTAATGAGACTTGGGAGAACGAACCTCCTTTGCTCACCAAAGAACTGGATGACTTGACTAGGTAGAGATTACCTCAAAAGAGACAGGATCCTGGGAAGTTTTCAATACCTTGTACCATAGGCACCATGACCTTTAAGAAGGCTCTGTGTGACTTAGGGTCAAGTATAAACCTCATGCCTCTCTCTGTAATGGAGAAGCTAGGGATCTTTGAGGTACAAGCTGCAAGAATCTCACTAGAGATGGCAAATAATTCAAGAAAATAAGCTTATGGACTTGTAGAGGATGTTCTGGTAAAGGTTGAAGACCATTACATCCCTGCTGATTTCATAGTCCTAGAGACTGGGAAGTGCATGGATGAATCCATCATCCTTGGTAGACCCTTCCTAGCCAAAGCAAAGGCTGTGATTGATGTTGACAGAGGAGAATTGATCATTCAAGTGAATGAAGAATCCTTTGTGTTTAAGGCTCAAGGATATCCCTCTATAACCATGGAGAGGAAGCATGAAGAGCTTCTCTCAAAACAGAGTCAAACAGAGCCCCTACAGTCAAACTCTAAGTTTGGTGTTGGGAGGCCACAACCAAATTCTAGGTTTGGTGTTGAACACCCACATTCAAACTCTAAGTTTGGTGTTGGGAGGTTCCAACATTGCTCTGAGCATCTGTGAGGCTCCATGAAAGCCCACTGTCAAGCTACTGACATTAAAGAAGTGCTTGTTGGGAGGCAACCCAATGTTATATTTATCTATTTTCCTTTGTTATTTTATGTTTTCTGTAGGTTGATGATCATGGGAAGTCACAAAATCAATTGAAAAAGCAAAAACAGAATGAAAAATAGAAAGAAAAACAGCACACCCTGGAGGAAAAGCTTGCTAGCGTTTAAACACCAGTAATGGCAGCAAATGGGGCACCAGACTGGCGTTAAACGCCAGGAAAGGGTAAGAAGCTGGCGTTAAACGCCAGAAATGGGCACCAGCCCGGCGTTTAACGCCAGAATTGGCATAAAGAGCATTTTTGCTCGCCACTTGGTGCAGGAATGAATTATCCTTGACACCTCAGGATCTGTGGACCCCACAGGATCCCCACCTACCCCACCACTCTCTCTCTTCTTCACCCATTCACCAATCACCTCAACACCTCTTTCCCAAAAATCCCTCACCTATTAAATCCTACCATTCTCTTCACCACTCACATCCATCCTTCATAAAACCCCACCAACCCTACCATTCAAATTCAAACCACTTTCCCTCCCAAACCCACCCATAATGGCCGAACCATACACCTCCTCTCCATTCCTATATAAACTCATCTTCACTCCTTCATTTCCACACAAACTAAACACTACTCCCCCTCCATCTCCTCTATTTCTTCTTCTTCTACTCTCTTCTTTCTTCTTTTGCTCGAGGATGAGCAAACTTTCTAAGTTTGGTGTGGTAAAAGCATTGCTTTTTATTTTTCCATAACCATTTATGGCATCTAAGGCCGGAGAATCCTCTAGAAAGAGGAAAGGGAAGGCAAAAGCTTCCACCTTCGAGTCATGGAAGATGGAGAGATTCATCTCAAGGGTGCATCAAGACCACTTCTATAAAGTTGTGGCCATGAAGAAGGTGATCCCCGACGTCCCTTTCAAACTCAAAAAAAGTGAATATCCGGGGATCCAACATGAGATCCAAAGAAGAGGTTGGGAAGTTCTTACCAACCCCATTCAACAAGTCGGAATCTTAATGGTTCAATAGTTTTATGCCAATGCATGGATCACCAAGAACCATGATCAAAGTGTGAACCCGGACCCAAAGAATTGGCTTACAATGGTTCGGGGGGAAATGCTTAGATTTTAGTCCGGAAAATGTGAGGTTGGAATTCAACTTGCCCATGATGCAAGGAGATGAACACCCTTACACTAGAAGGGTCAACTTTGATCAAAGGTTGGACCAAGTCCTCATAGACATTTGTGAAGAGGGCGCTCAATGGAAGAGAGATTCAAGAGGGAAGCCGATTTAACTGAGAAGGCATGACCTCAAGCCCGTGGCTAGGGGATGGTTGGAGTTTATCCAACGCTCAATCATTCCCACTAGCAACCGGTCCGAAGTTACTATAGACCAGGCCATCATGATTCATAGCATCATGATTGGAGAAGAAGTAGAAGTTCATGAGGTTATAGCCCAAGAACTTTATAAGGTGGCGGACAAGTCCTCTACCTTGGCAAGGTTAGCCTTTCCTCATCTCATTTGTCACCTCTGTTATTCAGTTGGAATTGACATAGAGGAAGACATCCTCATTGATGAGAACAAGCCCATCACTAAGAAAAGGATGGAGCAAACAAGAGATCCCACTCATCATGAAATCCTGAGATGCCTCAAGGGATGCACTTTCCTCCACAAAACTATTGGGAGCAAATCAACACCTCCCTAGGGGAATTGAGTTCCAACATGGGACAACTAAGGGTGGAGCACCAAGAACATTCCATCCTCCTCCATGAAATTAGAGAAGATCAAAAAATCATGAGAGAGGAGCAACAAAGGCAAGGAAGAGACATTGAGGAGCTCAAGCACTCCATAAGATCTTCAAGAGGAAGAACAAGCCGCCATCACTAAGGTGGACCCGTTCTTTAATTTCCTTGTCCTTTATTTTCCTGTTTTTCGAATTTTTATGCTTATGTTTATCTATGTTTGTGTCTTATTACATGATCATTAGTGTCTTAGTGTCTATGCCTTAAAGTTATGAATGTCCTATGAATCCATCACCTTTCTTAAATGAAAAATGTTCTTAATTGAAAAAGAGAAGAATTGCATGAATTTTGAATTTTATAACAGATTAATTATTTTGATGTGGTGGCAATATTTTGGTTTCTGAATGTATGCTTGAATAGTGCATATGTCTTTTGAATTTGTTGTTCATGAATGATTGGCTCTTGAAAGAATGATGAAAAAGGAGATATGTTACTGAGGATCTGAAAAATCATAAAAATGATTCTTGAAGTAAGAAAAAGCAGTGAATATTAAAAAAACGAAAAAAAAGGGGAAATAAAGTTGTGATCCAAGGCAAAAAGAGTGTGCTTAAGAATCTTGGACACCTCTAATTGGGGACTCTAGCAAAGCTAAGTCACAATCTGAAAAGGTTCACCCAGTTATGTGTCTGTGGCATGTATGTATCCGGTGGTAATACTGGAAGACAGAGTGCTTTGGGCCACGGCCAAGACTCATAAAGTAGCTGTGTTCAAGAATCATCATACTTAACTAGGAGAATCAATAACACTATCTGGATTCTGAGTTCCTATAGAAGCCAATCATTCTGAATTTCAAAGGATAGAGTGAGATGCCAAAACTATTCAGAGGCAAAAAGCTAAAAGCCCCGCTCATCTAATTAATACTGATCTTCATAGATGTTTTTGGAATTCATTGCATATTCTCTTCTTTTTATCTTATTTGATGTTCAGTTGCTTGGGGACAAGCAACAATTTAAGTTTGGTGTTGTGATGAGCGGATAATTTATACGCTTTTTGGCATTGTCTTTAGTATGTTTTTAGTATGTTTTAGTTAGTTTTTATTATATTTTTATTAGTTTTTAGTTAAAATTCACTTTTCTGGACTTTGCTATGATTTTTTCTATTTTTCTGTGATTTTAGGTATTTTCTAGCTGAAATTGAGGGACCTGAGCAAAAATCTGATTCAGAGGCTGAAAAGGACTGCAGATGCTGTTGGATTCTGACCTCCCTGCACTCGAAGTGGATTTTCTGGAGCTACAGAAACCCAATTGGTGCGCTCTTAACTGCGTTGGAAAGTAGACATCCTGGGCTTTCCCGCAATGTATAATAGTCTATACTTTGCCTGAGATTTGATGGCCCAAACCAGCGTTCCAAATCAGCTTAAAACTGCCCGGTGTTAAACACCGGAACTGGCACAAGAATGGGAGTTAAACGCCCAAACTGGCACAAAAGCTAGCGTTTAACTCCAAGAAAAGTCTCTACATATGAAAGCTTCAATGCTCAGCCCAAGCACACACCAAGTGGGCCCGGAAGTGGATTTTTATGTCATTTACTCATCTTTGTAAACCCTAAGCTACTAGTTCTCTACATATAAGACCTTTTACTATTGTATTCTCATCTTGGATCTTTGATCATCTTTAGATCTTTGAATCTTTTGATCACGTTTTGGGGGGCTGGCCTCACGGCCATGCCTAGACCTTGTTCTTATGTATTTTCAACGGTGGAGTTTCTACACACCATAGATTAAGGTGTGGAGCTCTGTGTACCTCGAGTATTAATGCAATTACTGTTGTTCTTCTATTCAATTCAGCTTGTTCTTGTTCTAAGATATCACTTGTTCCTCAACTTGATGAATGTGATGATCCGTGACACTCATCATCATTCTCACCTATGAACGTGTGCCTGACAACCACCTCCGTTCTACCTTAGATTGAGTGGATATCTCTTGGATTCCTTAATCAGAATCTTCGTGGTATAAGCTAGAATTGATGGCGGCATTCAAGAGAATCTGGAAGGTCTAAACCTTGTCTGTGGTATTCTGAGTAAGATTCAAGGATTGAATGACTGTGACGAGCTTCAAACTCCTGAAGGCTGGGCGTTAGTAACAGACGCAAAAGAATCACTGGATTCTATTCTAACCTGATTGAGAACCGACAGATGATTAGCCGTGCTGTGACAGAGTGCGTTGAACATTTTCACTGGGAGGACGGGATTGTAGCCACTGACAACGGTGATTCCGAACATACAGCTTGCCATGGAAAGGAGTAAAAAGGATTGGATGAAGACAGTAGGAAAGCAGAGAGACGGAAAGGACAAAGCATCTTCATACGCTTATCTGAAATTCTCACCAATGAATTACATAAGTATCTCTATCTTTATGCTTTATTCATAAATCACCAATAACCATTTGAATCTGCCTGACTGAGATTTACAAGATGACCATAGCTTGCTTCATACCAACAATCTCCGTGGGATCGACCCTTACTCGCGTAAGGTTTATTACTTGGACGACCCAGTGCACTTGCTGGTTAGTTGTGCGAAGTTGTGAAATTATGTTTAGACCATGGTATTGAGCACCAAGTTTTTGGAGCCATTACCGGGGATTGTTTGAGTTGTGAAAAGTAGAGATCAGAATTTCGTGCACCAATGCTAGGGATTTTGTGAGCCACTGTAATGAGTGCCAAAGTGCAGGCAGTTTGACAAAGAAGAATGATATGCCCCAGAAGTTCATCTTAGAGGTGGAGCTCTTTGATTTATTGGGAATAGATTTCATGGGACCCTTTCCTCCTTCCTACACTTTCAAATACATTTTGGTGGCAGTGGAGTATGTTTCGAAATGGGTTGATGCAATAGCTACAACCACATGTGACACCAATGTGGTATTGCAATTCCTAAAGAAAAATGTTTTCACTAGATTTGGAGTGTCAAAGGGGCTTGTAAGTGATGGGGGGAGCCACTTCTGCAACAAGTAATTGAACTCTCTCCTTCATAAATATGGAGTAACTCACAAAGTGGCAACACCCTATCACCCCCAGACAAATGGGTAAGCTAAACTTGGCAACAGAGAGCTAAAGAGGATCTTGGAGAAAACTGTGGGAACAACAAGAAAAGATTGGGTAAGGAAGCTGGATGATGCACTCTGGGCATATAGGACAGCATTCAAAACACCCATAGGGAAGTCTCCATTTCAGCTAGTATATGGAAAAGCATGCCATCTACCTGTAGAGCTTGAACACAAGGCTTTTTGGGCCACTAAACTCTTGAATTTAGATGCCCAAGCAGCAGAGAAAAAGAGGTTACTACAACTCAATGAATTGGAAGAATTCAGACTGGAGGCATATGAGAATGCCAGAATATACAAAGAAAGAGCAAAAAGGTGGCATGACAAGAGAATCTCTCCAAGAACATTTGAACCAGGCCAAAAGGTGTTGCTATTCAACTCAAGACTGAAGATTTTCCTTGGGAAGCTGAGGTCTAGATGGAATGGTCCATACACCATCACCAAAGTATCCCCTCATGGCTATGTGGAATTACTTGATGAGAATTCAAAAGAGACCTTCACAGTCAATGGGCATAGGGTGAAACTTTATCTTGGTGGACCTTGGAGCAAAGAAGAGACTGTACTATGGCTAGCATGAGCAAGGAAGCCGCATTGTCAAGCTAAAGACAATAAACAAGCACTTCATGGGAGGCAACCCATGCACTGGAGTCTTTTACTTTTATGTTTTAAGTAATCAATAATAGGTTGCATCATATACATCTAAGAAAATAAAAGGAAAATTAGCGTGTAGTGTATGCAGGGCACCTAGCTTGGTGTGGCCAACCTTGAAGCAAATACAAAATTTTCGTTGCAACACTTAGTCACAAACTAAGTTTGGTGTCCACACATGCACAAAATGCTAGAAAAAATGTAGTTATTTTTGGGCATATGAAAGCAACCCTTAGATTTAATCCTTGTCATTTTAATTAATGTTGCATTAAGATTTCATTAAAAGTTAGAAAGCACAAGTCAAGACATTTCAAGAATCTCAAAGTTTTGAATTTTGTTGCAGGGAAGTGAAAGAAAGAAGTGATGGAGAATCTTGGGAGAGGAGTTCATGGATGCACATAGAAGAAAAAGGAAGTCACATGTTCCTTGGAGTTTGTGCTTTGGGAAGAATAACTCAACATGCATTAGCTAGAAGGTTCCTACTTCCCATGACACAACCAAACCATTAAAACAATGCTTTCACAAGTGACGTTGAAACCCCCCCCACCACCAACACCTCACTTCATTCTCACTTCTATATATAGACCACCACCATACTTCACCAACTCATCCGAAAATACTCCTCTTGTGATTCATACTTGCTTCACAAACTTTGACCTTTAGACCACTCGTACCATCTCCACTCCACAACTCCCCTTTCAATCACTTTCAAGCCTTCATTTCTTACCTTATAAGCTTACCAATCTAAGCCTCACTCATCTACACTTCCTGTATGCTTGAGGACAAGCATTGCCTCAAGTTTGGTGTTGGGAAGATTCGGCCATCACAATTCAATGGCCTCATCAACACGAGCTAGGAAGAAGAAAGATAAGCAACCCATGCAAGAGCAACCCACATTTTATGAAAGAAGGTTCAAATCTGAAAACTATGAACACATCTTTAATTGGATGATAAGCAGAGATATTGTTCCGGAGGTGCCTTTCAAGCTAAAAGATGAAGAATACCCGGACATACACAAAGTGATTAGAAAAAGGGGATGGGAGCTTCTTTGTGACCAACCCCAAGTTGTAAGTATGCTTCTCATCCATGAGTTTATGCCAATGTCATAAAGAAAGATGATAAGGAAGAACCATACTTGAGTTATGTACGAGGGGTAGTAGTCCCCTTTAGCCCAGACACCATCAATAGAGTGCTAAAAACCAAACCAAAATGGTTTAAGCAACCTAGCTATGAGGAGAGGGTCAAATATGACCCAAGGTGTGTGGACGTTCTAAGTGATATATGCAAAGTAGGCACGGATTGGGTGTTGGACTCACACAAACAACCACTCAAACTCAGAAGGGGTAATCTCATACCTCAAGCAAAAGGATGGCATGACATAGTGAGAAGATAATTAATCTCCACCTCAAATAACTCAGAGGTGACATTGAACAGAGCAATAATGATTCACTGTATAATGAAAGGAGGGGAGATAGATATGGGAGAAATCATAGCCACGAACATCATTAGCATAGCCAAAGGTGTCCAAAAAGATGCTGGCTAGGATATCCTAGCACTATCTTGCGTTTATGTGAAGAAGCTGGAGTACCACTTAAAGAATTTGATTCCACAGACATAGTCTCCACTGGAAAACCCATCACCAAGAAATTAATGGAGTCTGTCACCACAATCCAATTAGAGAGGAAACCTTTAGCAAAAAGAAAAAGGAGGAAAGAAGGGGAGCAAGGAGAAGGAAAACAACAAGAAGATAGAGAAGAACCAGCTGCATTGAGCATGAACCAACTCCAAGCTGCGTTAGAAGGAATCTCTGGGCAATACTCACAAATTCAAAGAAGCCAAAATGAGCAAGCTCAACAACAAAGAGATCTTTGGTAATTGATGGATCAACAAAGAGGAGCCCAAGCTCAATGGATGGATCAGCAGAGGGAATACCAAACGCACATGATGGAACTACAACAAGAGCAATATACCAAGATGTATGAAGCCATCAACAACTCAACTACTAAATATGAAAGATCCATGAATAAAGTAATACAGGAGCAGGTTCAGTTGAGGAAAGAGCAAGCTCAACAAAGGGAGCTTCTTCAACGGATGGATAATAGAGAAGATATGCTTTACCGAGAATTCAATGAAAACAGAATGTTTAAAGAGGCTAGACATAGAGATAGAATTGAGTATGATATGTACACTCAAGAAAAACTCAGCTACATTTGTGGAACACTCCCAGTGCTCAACTCAAAAATCCAAACATTCAATGAAGCACACAAGGTGTTAGAAGAACAGGAAATCGCAAGGGTGAAGTTCAACATTGAAAGGCTAAAAGATAAGATGGTGAGCTCGGGGGTATAGAGAAAGATAGAAGAGGGATCAACAACAAAACAACAAGGAGAAATAAGAAGCAAGAAAAGGCAAGATCCAAAAGGCAAAGGAAAGCAAGGAGAATCAAGCAAAGGGAAGGAACCCAAAGCATAAAGGTGGTGAAGTTTCTTTTAGTATTTCAATAAATAAAGAAGATGTATATCTGAGACATGATATACCTTCTAAGATTTCTCTTTTATGCATTTTTATGTTTATGTTATGCATTTTTATATTTACACGATGTTTGAAATGTATGTTTGTCCAAAGTCCTTTTGTTTGATAATTGAATAAAAGATGAAATTTGAACAAGAACAGAGAGAAATTTAGCTTAGAAAGAATGAAGTTATTTCATAAAAAGTGTTAGTATACATGGTTTCTTTGTAAATGAATCAAGGTTCAAGAACTCAAGAGGATGTTTGTTCATACAGGACTAGTTGGTTAAAGGTTATAAGGCTTAGGAAATCAAAGGCACAAAAGTCCTTAATAAAAAAAAAAGAAAAAAAGGGAGAAAAAAAAGAAAAAGAGAACACAAAATGAAAAGCTAGGCATCAATGACCAAATTTGGATATGTGTCTATGGTGATTGATGTTAGGAGGCATACTTGGGCTAGTAAATCCGAGGTGTGCTTCATCACCCGATAACTTGAGTTAACTAACTCGGGATTATCGATTGAAAACCTCCATTCAAGAGTAGCTCCATAACAGAACATTTAGCAACCCAAAGAGGTGCTGGACACCACTATCCAAGTAAATCCCAAAGTTATATGCCTGTGATAGAATGTGTTAAGGAGAGAGGCTTGAGCTAGTAAATCTTTAAGAGTGTTTCAACACTTAACAACTTAAACCAACTGGTTTGGGATTGTTGATTGAAAGCTTATGCTAAAGAGCCACCTTAAGACAAGATATTTAGCTCAATTGAAGCAAAGGAAACTGGAAAGAAAAAAAATTTTAGTTAAGGATTATGTGCTAAGGTATGAAAAAGGAGTCTAATAAATCTAACTAGTCTAGTATTAAAGCAAGCATTTTGATAAAGAAGTAAATTAGCTTTGATCATTTACATTGAACAAATGGCTACACAACTAAGGATGATATATTTCTTGAAAGGAGTTCCTCTCTGTTCAAATATTTTTGCATCTTAAATTCTGTTATCAAATCTTTTTCTTTTGCTTGAGGACAAGCAACATTTTAAGTTTGGTATTGTGATGCATTCGCATATTTACCATCTTAACTAGTTAGTTTAGTTAGTTTTAGCTCAGCTTCATTCATTTTCTTTGAAATAAATGGACAAATTTGTGAACTTTTCCTCCATGCATTCATGAACCAAGAACTAAGTGAAATTTGACATAATCTATGCAAAAGATTCAAGAAGTTTATATGCAAGTTGAGGTGAATGATTTCCTTGAAATTTAATGCATAAGATGGCAAAACTTTGAGGAAAGTTCTTTGGTTTATGATAGATGATGAAGCAAGAAGACAATGGTGCAAGGAGATCTTGGAGCAAGAAGGAGTAGCACGTTGACAACTTGGAAACCAAGTTGCCAATGCCCATTTGGTGCTGCCAGGAGGAACAGCACGTTGGCAACTTGGAAACCAAGTTGGCAACGTGCTAGTGTGCATCCAGCAGAGTTGGCAGCTTGACCTTACCTTCTTCAAGGATGCATAACTTGAACCATAGAGATCCAATTCATATGCTTCCAATTGTGTTGAGAAGCTGACATCCAGAGCTTTCCAGCGATATACAATAGTCCATAATGTAGCATGAAATGGAAGCTCAAATCAGAGGCAACTTTAAGCCCCAAAAATAAGGAAATGAAGCTACCAGAAGAGGTGTTGGCACATTGTCTCTGGCGTGTTTGCCAACAACGTGGGCAATGATGAGCGGATAATTTATACGCTTTTTGGCATTGTTTTTATATAGTTTTTAGTAAGTTTAAGCTACTTTTAGGGATGTTTTCATTAGTTTTTATGTTAAATTCACATTTCTGGACTTTACTATGAGTTTGTGTGTTTTTCTGTGATTTCAGGTAAATTCTGACTGAAATTGAGGCATTTGAGCAAAACTCTGAAGAAGGCTGACAAAAGGACTGCTGATGCTGTTGGAATCTGACCTCCCTGCACTCTAAATGGATTTTCTGGAGCTGCAGAACTCCAATTGGCGCGCTCTCAACGGCGTTGGAAAGTAGACATCCAGGGCTTTCCAGCAATATATATTAGTCCATACTTTATTCGAAGATTGACGACGTAACTTGGCGTTGAACGCCAAGTACACGCTGCTGTCTGGAGTTAAACGCCAGAAAAACGTCATGATCCGGAGTTGAACGCCCAAAACACGTCATAACTCGGAGTTTAACGCCAGGAAATGTCTCAGCTCGTGGATTAATCAAGCTCAGCCCAAGCATACACCAAGTGGGCCCCGGAAGTGGATTTATGCATCAATTACTTACTCATGTAAACCCTAGGAGCTAGTCTAAGTATATATAGAACATTTATCTATTGTATTAGACGTCTTTTGACCACGTTTCATCTTTGGTCTCAGTTTTGTTTTATTCTTCATCTTAGGAGATCATTGATCACGTTTTAGGGGGCTGGCCATTCGGCCATGCCTGAACCTTCCACTTATGTATTTTCAACGGTGGAGTTTCTGCACACCATAGATTAAGGGTGTGGAGCTCTGCTGTACCTCAAGTATTAATGCAATTCTATTATCTTTTATTCAAATCTCTCTTATTCTTATTCCAAGATATCCATTCGTACCCAAGAACATGATGAATATAATGATGAAAGTGACGATCATTATTCTCTCACTTATGAACGCACGTGATTGACAACCACTTCCGTTCTACATGCAACAGAGCTTGAATGCGTATCTCTTAGATTCCCCAACAGAATCTTTATGGTATAAGCTAGATAGATGGCGGCATTTATGAGGATCCGGAAAGTCTCACCTTGTCTGTGGTATTCCGAGTAGGATCCTGGGAATCCGGAAAGTCTAACCTTGTCTGTGGTGTTCCGAGTAGGATTCCGGTAATGAATGACTGTGACGTGCTTCAAACTTGCAACCTACTGGGTGTTAGTGACAGACGCAAAAGAATCAAGGGATTCTATTCCAGTAGGAGCGGGAACCAACCGGTGATTAGCCGTACTGTGACAGAGTGCGTGAGCATTAGTTTTCACTGCGAGGATGGGATGTAGCCATCAACCATGGGTGATGCCTCCAGACGATTAGCCGTGCGACTGACAACCGCATAGGATCATTTTCCCGAGAGGATTGAAAGTAGCCACAGCTGATGGTGAACCCCTATACAAAGCTTGTCATGGAAAGGAGTAAGAAGGATTGAGTAGAAGCAGTAGGAGAGCAGGCGTCCTTGAGCCATGCAGCATCTCCATTCGCTTATCTGAAATTCCCACCAATGAATCTGCATAAGTCTTCTATCCTTTTATTTAATCTATTCTTTTATCTTTATTTTCGAAACCCATAAACCATTTTAATCTGCCTGACTGAGATTTACAAGGTGACCATAGCTTGCTTCATACCAACAATCTCTGTGGGATCGACCCTTACTCACGTAAGGTTTATTACTTGGACGACCCAGTACACTTGCTGGTTAGTTGAACGGAGTTGTGAATTTAACCAAGAGACACAATAGCTTTTGTGTATATACCAAAGAGCCAATATTGATGATCACAATTTCGTCCACCAGGCAACAACGCTGACGTTAAGATTTTTGCCAGTAAAGAATTTCATAAAAACAGTCACGTTGTAGATATAGTCTCTAAACCGACAGAAATCCCTTCGTACAAACGTTTTGGTTGTCACAAGTAGCAAACCCCTTTAAAATTGATAACCGAGTATTTAAACCTCGGGTCGTCTTCTCAAGGAATTGCAGGGAGGTATGTTCTTATTACTGGTTATGAAAAAGGTAAAATTGGGTTTTGGAAGTAAGGTGGGAATATGTTATATGACAATCAAAATAAAATAATAATAACTGTAAAATAAACCTTTGGCAAGGTACAAGGACTAGAAGTCCTATCCTAGTTATCCTTATCAATTGTGATGAGAATTGAATTTTTCTTCCACTTTGTTAACCTCTAACTATGAAGGTAAGTTAAGTGGATGAATTTCAATTTTCAATTAACAATTAGTTTGATAACTCAAGAGTCACCAGTTATTGAACCAAAGCCAAAAGGAAAACTATCTACTCGAATGAAAATAATTTGGATAAGTACCAACAACATAAATAAAAGAAAGCAATCATAGATCTGGAATACCTCAAATAACATTAATTTAAAAGAGTAATCTGTAACATGGAAGAGTTCATAAATTAAATTGGGATAAATAAAAATAAAGAACCTGGGATTGAGAGTCACTCTTAAAACTAAGAGAAGTCATAAATCCTAATCCTAAAAGAGAGGAGAGAACCTCTCTCTTTGAAAACTACATCTAAAATAATAAAAAGAGAATTATGAATAGCATCCTTTGAATGGATGCAATCCCTCTACTTTATAGCCTCTAATCTGAGTTTTCTGGGCCGAAAACTGGGTCGAAAACAGCCCAGAAATCGCTGGAGAAGAAATCTGTCACGCTGGTTTTTCGTCACTGCGACGCGGCCGCATGGAGCATGCAGTCGTGTCGCCTAGCGTCAGGACCACTATGGCATATTATATATCAAATCGAAGCCCCGGACATTAGCTTTCCAACGCAACTGGAACCGCGTTATTTGGACCTCTGTAGCTCAAGTTATGGTCGTTTTAGTGCGAGAGAGTCAGGCTAACAGCTTTGCAGTTTCTCCAACTTCTTGTATTCCTTCCACTTTTGCGTGCTTCCTTTCCATCCTCCAAGCCATTCCTCCCCTATAATATCTGAAAACACTTAACACACATATCAAGGCATCTAATGGTCATAAGAGAGGATTAATAATAAGCAAATATAAGATCAAAGAAGCATGTTTTCAATCAAAGCACATAATTAGGAAGGCAAATGTAAAACCATGCAAATAGTATGAATAAGTGGGTAAAGAGTTGATAAATACCACTCAATTGAGCACAAGATAAACCATGAAATATGGGTTTATCAGCTTCCCCACACTTAAACATTAGCATGTCCTCATGCTAAGCTCAAGAGAAGCTATAAAGATGAAGAGGAACGATAGAATGTATGAGATGCAACCTATGAATGCAACTAAATGCAAAATGTTTCTACCTACTTGGTTAAAAATAAATAAGTTCTTCAAGACAAATATGAACTGGATTTCACTAATTCAAATCACAAAATACAATACAAATAACTTGCAAGAAGAAGATAGCTCATGAAAGCAGGGAACATAGAATTGAGCACTGAACCCTTACTGGTAGTGTATATCATTCTAACTCTCAAGTGTCTAGGGTCAATTCTCTCAATTCTCTACTAATCTTGCTTTCTAAAGCTTGCTCTTTATCTAACAATCAACAAAAATTTAATGCACCAATACACAAATCAAGAGGTCTTTTAAGGGTTGTAATGGGGTTAGGGTCAAGGTAGGATTGTATTTGGCCAAGTGGACTAAAATTTGAAACCTTAATTAACATAAACTATTCCACCTAACTTAGGACAATCCATGTAATCATAATATAAAATCTGACTTCCCATTAACTATGTTTTCCACATATTTATGCATTCTAATTTCAAGTACAACTCATATGCATTGCTTTCACCACTTACTTTGGGGCATTTTGTCCCCTTTCACTTATTTTGCTCTTTTATATATATATATATATATATATATATATATATATATATATATATATATATATATATTTCTCTTTTATTTTTCTCAATGCATATGATTAATTTATTGAATGCATGAACATGTCCTAAACATTTCTTTCACATTTTCAGAAAATTCTAACATACTCAATACTCAAACCAAATGCTTCCAAACCCACTTTTCCCCACACTTAATTCATAAGCATTCTCACTAGTCTAAACTAACCAAGGATTCAAATTAAGGACATTATTGTTTTTCGCTTAGAGTTAATGATGTGCTAAAATAAAGAACAAAGGGGTAAAATAGGCTCAAAATTGGTTTGCAAGGGATAATGAAGGGTTAAGGTCATATGGGTATGTAAGCTCAGTGAAACAAAGGCCTCAATCATATCAGTGTATGCATACATTAAACAATGGAAATATAGAATTAAGCAAGACAAAGATCACAATTTTAGAGAGAAAAATACACACCAAAAATAAAATATTGGTTGATAAAATGCAACCAATTCAAATAGGCTCAAAATCTCACTGGTTTTGTGTGTTCAAGCTATAAGCCATGTTCCAAAATAAAATTTCTTCATACAAGTTATTCAAAAAGTTTTTAATTTAAATTAGTGAAATACTATAAAAAGTTTCTTACAAAAGAAAATATTACTTCAACCAAGTGGTAAAATATGCAAAGATCAAACAAATATGCAAATGCAACAACTAATCTACAAAGAAAATTTAAACATTGGTGTTTGAGACAAGAAAGTACTAACCCATGGAGATCGGTATCGACCTCCCCACACTTAAAGATTGCACCATCCTCGGTGCATGCTAAGATGTGCAGGTGGATGGGGGTTGTGGTTCCTCAGCTGGTGCTCTCTTGTAGAGGCTTTCTCTTTACCCGTTTTGATGGCCAGCCTGAAAAAGGGAGAAGAGAAAGGCACATGAAGTCAAAGGGATGGAGCAAAGAGGAGGGCGGTACGAGTGATAATCATGCCAAGCAAAAGAAATAGTGAATGAAATACATGGTCGCGATTCCATGTGATCAGTTCATCAATGGAAATATAGCAAGGTGATGAGCGGATAATTTATACGCTTTTTGGCATTGTTTTTAGGTAGTTTTTAGTAAGTTCAAGCTACTTTTAGGGATGTTTTCATTAGTTTTTATGTTAAATTCACATTTCTGGACTTTACTATGAGTTTGTGTGTTTTTTTGTGATTTCAGGTAATTTCTGGCTGAAATTGAGGGACTTGAGCAAAACTCTGAAAAAGGCTGACAAAAGGACTGCTGATGCTGTTGGAATCTGACCTCCCTGCACTCGAAATGGATTTTCTGGAGCTACAGAACTCCAAATGGCGCGCTCTCAATGGCGTTGGAAAGTAGATATCCAGAGCTTTCCAGCAATATATAATAGTCCATACTTTATTCGGAAATTGACGATGTAACTTGGTATTGAACGCCAAGTACATGCTGCTGTCTGGAGTTAAACGCCAGAAACACGTCATGATCCGGAGTTGAACGCCCAAAATACGTTATAACTTGGCGTTCAACTCCAAGAAAAGCCTCAGCTCGTGGATAGATCAAGCTCAGCCCAAACATACACCAAGTAGGCCCCGGAAGTGGATTTATGCATCAATTACTTACTCATGTAAACCCTAGTAGCTAGTTTAGTATAAATAAGACTTTTTACTAGTGTATTAAGCATCTTTTGACCATTCGGTCTTTTGATCATTCAGGGGGCTGGCCATTCAGCCATGCCTGAACCTTTCACTTATGTATTTTCAACGCTGGAGTTTCTGCACACCATAGATTAAGGGTGTGGAGCTCTGCTGTACCTCAAGTTTCAATACAATTACTATTACTTTCTATTCAATTCTCTTTTATTCTTATTCCAAGATATACGTTGCACTTCAACTTGATGAATGTGATGATCCGTGACACTCATCATCATTCTCACCTATGAACGCGCGTGACTAACAACAACTTCCGTTCTACCTTAAGCCGGGCGCATATCTCTTAGATTCCCCAACAGAATCTTCGTGGTATAAGCTAGATAGATGGCAGCATTCATGGGAATCCGGAAAGTCTAACCTTGTCTGTGGTATTCTGAGTAGGATTCCGGGAATCTGGAAAGTCTAACCTTGTCTGTGGTATTCCGAGTAAGATTCCGGTATTGAATGACTGTGACGAGCTTCAAACTCCTGAAGGCTGGGCGTCAGTGACAGACGCAAGAGAATCAAGGGATTCTATTCCAACCTGATTGAGAACCGACAGATGATTAGCTGAGCTGTGACAGAGCATTTGGACCATTTTCACTGAGAGGATGGGATGTAGCTATCAACAAGGGTGATGCCTCCAGACGATTAGCCGTGCAGTGACAGCGCATAGGACCATTTTCCTGAGAGGATTGAAAGTAGCCATTGATGATGGTGATGCCCTACATACAGCTTGCCATGGAAAGGAGTAAGAAGGATTGGATGAATGTAATAAAAAAGTAGAGATACGAGAGGAGCACAGCATATCCATACGCCTATCTGAAATTCCCACTATTGATTTACATAAGTATTTCTATCCTATTTTATTTTCTGTTTATTAATTATTTTTGAACTCATCATAAACCAATTTAATCTGCCTAACTGAGATTTACAAGGTGACCATAGCTTGCTTCATACCAACAATCTCTGTGGGATCGACCCTTACTCACGTAAGGTTTATTACTTGAACGACCCAGTACACTTGCTGGTTAGTTGAACGGAGTTGTGAGCTTCTCTAACAGTGCCTGGAACTCTTTTATCACAATTTCATCCACCAAGGTTTTGGCGCCGTTGCCGGGGATTGTTCGAGTATGGACAACTGACGGTTCATCTTGTTGCTCAGATTAGGTAATTTTCTTTTCAAAAATTTTTTCAAAAATCTTTTTCAAAATTTTTCTTTTCTTTTTCGTTTTTCCAAACTTTATTTTCGAAAAAATTAATAAAAATACAAAAAAAATCATAAAATCATAAAAAAAAACCAAAAATATTTTGTGTTCTTGTTTGAGTCTTGAGTCAATTTTTAAGTTTGGTGTCAATTGCATGTTTTTAAAATTTATGCATTATTTTTTCGAAAATTTCATGCATTCATAGTGTTCTTCATGATCTTCAAGTTGTTCTTGGTAAGTCTTCTTGTTTGATCTTGATGTTTTCTTATTTTGTATCGTTTGTTGTTTTTCATGTGCATTTTTCGTTTGTTAGAGTCCATGCATTAAAGATTTCTAAGTTTGGTGTCTTGCATGTTTTCTTTGCATCAAAATTTTTCAAAATTATGTTCTTGATGTTCATCATGATCTTCAAAGTGTTCTTGGTGTTCATCTTAACATTCATAGTGTTCGTGTATGCATTATGTGTTTTGATCCAAAATTTTCATGTTTTGGGTCATGTTTGTTGTTTTTCTCTCTCATCATCAAAAATTTCAAAAATCAAAAAAATATCTTTTCCTTATTTCTCTCCAAATTTTTGAAATTTTGGATTGACTTGGTCAAAAATTTTTAAAAATTAGTTGTTTCTTACAAGTCAAGTCAAAATTTTCAATTTTAAAAATCTTATCTTTTTAAAATCTTTTTCAAAAATCATATCTTTTTCATTTTTTTATCATTTTCGAAAATTTCAAAAATATTTTTCAAATTATTTTCAAAATCTTTTTCTTATCTTTATATCATATTTTCGAAATTACACTAACAATTAAAGTGATTGATTCAAAAATTTGAAGTTTGTTACTTTCTTGTTAAGAAAGGTTCAATCTTTAAAATCTAGAATCTTATCTTTTAGTTTCTTGTTAGTTAAGTAATTAATTTTAATTTTAAAATTAAAATCTTTTTCAACCATATCTTATTTATCTTATCTTTTTATCATATCTTTTTCAAAAGTTTATCTTTTTCAAATTTTGATTTCAAAATATCTTATCTTATCTTCTTATCTTTTCAAATTTGATTTTAATATCTTTTTCAACTAACTAATCAACTTTTTGTTTGTTTCTTATCTTTTTCAAAACCACCTAACTACTTTTCCCTCTCTAATTTTCGAAAATATCTCATCCCTTTTTCAAAAATTCTTTTTAATTAATTAATTGTTTTAATTTTTAATTTTCATTATATCTTATCTTTAATTTTCGAAAATACTAACCTCTTTTTCAAAATTATTTTCGAAATTCTCCCTCTCCTTTCTTATTTTATTTAATTATTTATTTACTAACACTTCTCTTCACCTCTCTCCATCTAAATATCCGAACCCACTCTTCTTCATTCTTTTCCCCTTTCTTCTTCTACTAACAATAAGGAACCTCTTTACTGTGACATAGAGGATTCCTCTTTCTTTTCTTGTTCTCTTCTTCCCTATATGAGCAGGAACAAGGAAAAAGACATTCTTGTTGAAATTGATCCAGAACCTGAAAGGACTCTAAAGAGAAAATTAAGAGAAGCTAAGTTACAATAATCTAAAGGTAACCTTTCAGAAAAATTAGAGCAAGAGAAGGAGATGGCAGCCGAAAATAATAATAATGCAATGAGAATGCTTGGTGATTTCACAAAGCCAACATCCAAATTTGATGGAAGAAGCATCTCCATTCCTGCCATTGGAGCCAATAACTTTGAGCTGAAACCTCAGCTAGTTGCTTTAATGCAACAAAACTGCAAGTTTTATGGACTTCCATCTGAAGATCCTTATCAGTTTTTAACTGAGTTCTTACAGATCTGTGAGACTGTAAAGACGAATGGAGTTGATCCTGAAGTCTACAGACTCATGCTTTTCCCTTTTGCTGTAAGAGACAGAGCTAGAATATGGTTGGATTCACAACCCAAGGATAGCCTGGACTCCTGGGATAAGCTGGTCACTGCCTTCTTGGATAAATTCTTTCCTCCTCAGAAGCTGAGCAAGCTAAGAGTGGATGTTCAAACCTTCAAACAAAAAGATGGTGAATCCCTCTATGAAGCTTGGGAAAGATACAAGCAGCTGACCAAAAGATGTCCATCTGACATGTTTTCAGAATGGACCATATTAGATATATTCTATTATGGCCTATTTGAATTTTCGAAAATGTCATTGGACCATTCTGTAGGTGGATCTATTCACCTAAAGAAAACGCCTGAAGAGGCTCAAGAACTCATTGATATGGTTGCAAACAACCAATTCATGTACACTTCTGAGAGGAATTCCGTGAATAATGGGATACCTCAGAAGAAAAGAGTTCTTGAAATTGATGCTCTGAATGCCATATTGGCTCAGAACAAAGTGTTGACTCAACAGGTCAACATGATCTCTCAAAGTCTGAATGGATGGCAACATGCATCCAACAGTACTAAAGAGGCAGCTTCTGAAGAAGCTTATGATCCTGAGAACCCTGCCATGGCAGAGGTTAATTACATGGGTGAACCTTATGGAAACACCTATAACTCATCATGGAGAAATCATCCAAATTTCTCATGGAAGGATCAACAAAAGCCTCAACAAGGCTTTAACAATGGTGGACGCAATAGGCTGAGCAATAGCAAGCCTTTCCCATCATCCTCTCAGCAACAGATAGAGAATTCTGAACAAAACACTTCTAATTTAGCCAATCTAGTCTCTGATCTGTCAAAGGCCACTTTCAGTTTCATGAGTGAAACAAGATCCTCCATTAGAAATCTGGAGGCATAAGTGGGCCAGCTGAGTAAGAAAATCATTGAAACTCCTCCCAGTATTCTCCCAAGCAATACAGAAGAAAATCCAAAAGGAGAGTGCAAGGCCATTGATGTAATCAATATGGCCGAATGCACAAGGGAGGAGGAGGACAAAAATCCTAGTGAGGAAGACCTCCTGGGACGTCTCTCAAGCAAGGAGTTTCCTATTAAGGATCCAAAGGAATCTGAGGCTCATATAGAGACCATAGAGATTCCACTAAATCTCCTTCTGCCATTCATGAGCTCTGAAGACTATTCTTCCTCTAAAGAGGATGAAGATGTGACTGGAGAGCAAGTTGCTCAATATTTAGGAGCTATCATGAAGCTGAATGCCAAGTTGTTTGGTAATGAGACTTGGGAAAGTGAACCTCCCTTGCTCATTAATGAACTAGATACCTGAATTCAGCAAATTCTACCTCAAAAGAGACAAGATCCTGGCAAGTTCTTAATACCTTGTACCATAGGTACCATGACCTTTGAAAAGGCTCTATGTGATTTGGGGTCAGGGATAAATCTTATGCCACTCTCTGTAATAGAGAAGCTGGGGATCATTGAGGTACAACCTGCCTTGTTCTCATTACAATTGGTAGACAAGTCATTGAGACAAGCTTATGGAATAGTGGAGGACGTGTTAGTAAAGGTTAAAGGCCTTTACATCCCTGCTGATTTCATAATCTTAGACACTAGGAAGGAAGAGGATGAATGCATTATCCTTGGAAGACCTTTCCTAGCCACAGTAGGAGCTGTGATAGATGTCAATAGAGGTGAATTAGTCCTTCAATTGAATGGGGACTACCTTGTGTTTAAGGCACATGGCCATCCCTTTGTGACAAAAGAGAGTAAGCATGAAGAGCTTCTCTCAGTTCAGAGTCAAGAAGAGCCCCCACAGTCAAACTCTAAGTTTGGTGTTGGGAGGCCACAACCAAACTCTAAGTTTGGTGTCAAGATCCCATATCCAGACTCTAAGTTTGGTGTTGCGACTATACAACATTGACTTGATCACCTTTGTGGCTCCATGAGAGCCACTGTCAAGCTATTGACACTAAAGAAGCGCTTGTTAGGAGGCAACCCAATTTTATTTATCTAATTTTTATTTTATTTTATTTTATTGTTATTTTGTGTTTTATTAGGTACATGATCATGTGGAGTTACGAAAAAAATCATAAAAATTAAAAACAGAATCAAAAACAGCAGAAAAAAATTCGCACCCTGGAGAAAGCACAGGCTGGCGTTCAACGCCAGTAAGGTGCATCTGGATGGTGTTCAACGCCAGAACAGAGCATGAATCTGGCGCTAAATGCCAGAAACAAGCAACATTCTGGCGCCGAACGCCAGGAATGTGCCTAGAGGAAAAGCTGGCACTGAACGCCGGTAACAAGCATGAAACTGGCGTTCAACGCCAGAAACATGTTATATGTGGGCGTTAAACGCCCAGAAGGTGCACCACTCGGCGTTTAAATGCCAGAATGGTGTGCAAAGGCATTTTACATGCCTATTTGGTGCAGGGATGGAATTCCTTGACACCTCTAGATCTGTGGACCCCACAGGATCACCTCAGGATCTGTGGACCCCACAGGATCCCCACCTAACATATTCCCACCTTACCTCCTAATCCTATTTTACTCTTTCCCATGTCACACTTCCCAACAACTTCAATCTCTGAATCTCTCCTCCCAATAAACACTCTTTCCCAAAACCCTTCACCAATCACCTCAATCTCTCTTCCCCATCACCTCTTCACCACTCACATCCATCCACTCTTCCCCATAAACCCCACCCACCTTCAAAATTCAAAAACACTTTCCCACCCAATCCCACCCATATAGCCGAATACACACATCCCTCAATCCCCTCCATATCTTCTTCTTATTCTTCATCTTTTCTTTCTTCTCTTGCTCGAGGGCGAGCAATTTTCTAAGTTTGGTGTGGTAAAAGCATAGCTTTTTGCTTTTCCGTAACCATTAATGGCACCTAAGGCCAGAGACATCCAAAAAAAAAGAAGAGAAAAAAGGGAAGACAAAAGCTTCCACCTCTGAGTCATGGGAGATGGAAAGACTCATGTAAAGGGTTTATAGCTCAGTGGTAGAATATTTGACTGCAAATCAAGAGATCCCTGAGATACCTCAGGGGATAAATTGTCCTCCACACAATTATTGGGAGCAACTAAGGATAGGAACACCAAAATTACTAGGGATCATGCAACAGAAGCAAGGAAGAGACATAAAGGAGCTCAAAAAGCACCATTGGACCTTCAAGAAGGCGCCACCCTCACTCAGGTAGATTCATTCCTTGTTCTTATTTCTTTCTATTTTTCGATTTTTATGCTGTGTTTATCTATGTTTTGTGTCTCTACTTCATGATCATTAGTAGTTAGTAACTATGTCTTAAAGTTATGAATAATTCCATGAATCTTTCACCTATCTTAAATAAAAAAAATGTTTTAATTCAAAAGAACAAGAAGTACATGAGTTTCGAATTTATCCTTGAAATTAATTTAATTATATTGATGTGGTGACAATACTTTTTGTTTTCTGAATGAATGCTTGAACAGTGCATATTTTTGATCTTGTTGTTTATGAATGTTAAAATTGTTGGCTCTTGAAAGAATGATGAACAAAGAGAAATGTTATTGATAATCTGAAAAATCATAAAATTGATTCTTGAAGCAAGAAAAAGCAGTGAAAAAAAAAAGAAAAGCTTGCAAAAAAAAACTGGCAAAAAAAAATAGAAAGAAAAAGAAAAAGCAAGCAGAAAAAGCCAATAGCCCTTAAAACCAAAAGGCAAGGGTAAAAAGGATCCAAGGCTTTGAGCATCAATGGATAGGAGGGCCCAAGGAAATCAAATCCAGGCCTAAGCGGCTAAATCAAGTTGTCCCTAACTATGTGCTTGTGTCATGAAGGTCCAAGTTAAAAGCTTGAGACTGAGTGGTTAAAGTCGTGATCCAAAGCAAAAAGAGTGTGCTTAAGAGCTCTAGACACCTCTAACTGGGGACTCTAGCAAAGCTGAGTCACAATCTGAAAAGGTTCACCCAGTCATGTGTCTGTGGCATTTATGTATCCGGTGGTAATACTGGAAAACAAAATGCTTAGGGCCACGGCCAAGACTCATAAAAGTAGCTGTGTTCAAGAATCAACAAACTTAACTAGGAGAATCAATAACACTATCCAAAATTCTAAGTTCCTAGAGAAGCCAATCATTCTAAACTTTAAAGGAAAAAGTGAGATGTCAAAACTGTTCAGAAGCAAAAAGCTACAAGTCCCGCTCATCTAATTAGAATTAATATTCATTGATATTTTGGAATTTATAGTATATTCTCTTCTTTTTATTCTATTTGATTTTCATTTGCTTGGGGACAAGCAACAATTTAAGTTTGGTGTTGTGATGAGCGGATAATTTATACGCTTTTTGGTATTGTTTTTAGGTAGTTTTTAGTAAGTTCAAGCTACTTTTAGGGATATTTTCATTAGTTTTTATGTTAAATTCACATTTCTGGACTTTACTATGAGTTTGTGTGTTTTTCTAAGATTTCAGGTAATTTCTGGATGAAATTGAGGGACTTGAGCAAAACTCTGAAAAAGGCTGACAAAAGGACTGCTGATGCTGTTGGAATCTGACCTCCCTGCACTCGAAATGGATTTTCTGGAGCTACAAAATTTCAAATGGCGCACTGTTAACGGCGTTGTAAAGTAGACATCCAGAGCTTTCCGGCAATATATAATAGTCTATACTTTATTTGGAAATTGACGACGTAACTTGGCGTTGAACGCCAAGTACATGCTGCTGTCTGGAGTTAAACGCCAGAAACACGTCATGATCCGGAGTTGAACGCTCAAAACACGTTATAACTTGGCGTTCAACTCCAATAAAAGCCTCAGCTCATGGGTAGATCAATCTCAGCCCAAACATACACCAAGTGGGCCTCAGAAGTGGATTTATGCATCAATTACTTACTCATGTAAACCCTAGTAGCTAGTTTAGTATAAATAAGACTTTTTACTAGTGTATTAAGCATCTTTTGACCATTCGGTCTTTTGATCATTCAGGGGACTGGCCATTCGGCCATGCCTGAACCTTTCACTTATGTATTTTCAACGGTGGAGTTTCTGCACACCATAGATTAAGGGTGTGGAGCTCTGCTGTACCTCAAGTTTCAATACAATTACTATTACTTTCTATTCAATTCTCTTTTATTCTTATTCCAAGATATACGTTGCACTTCAACTTGATGAATGTGATGATCTGTGACACTCATCATCATTCTCACCTATGAACGCGCGTGACTAACAACCACTTCCGTTCTACCTTAGGCCGGGCGCATATCTCTTAGATTTCCCAACAGAATCTTCGTGGTATAAGCTAGATAGATGGCAGCATTCGTGGGAATCCGGAAAGTATAACCTTGTCTATGGTATTCCGAGTAGGATTCCAGGAATCTGGAAAGTCTAACCTTGTCTGTGGTATTCCGAGTAAGATTCCGGTATTGAATGACTGTGACGAGCTTCAAACTCCTGAAGGCTGGGCGTCAGTGACAGACGCAAAAGAATCAAGGGATTCTATTCCAACCTGATTGAGAACCGACAGATGATTAGCCGTGATGTGACAGAGCATTTGGACCATTTTCATTGAGAGGATGGGATGTAGCTATCAACAAGGGTGATGCCTCCAGACGATTAGCCGTGCAGTGACAGCGCATAGGACCATTTTCCCGAGAGGATTGAAAGTAGCCATTGATGATGGTGATGCCCTACATACAGCTTGCCATGGAAAGGAGTAAGAAGGATTGGATGAATGTAATAAAAAAGTAGAGATACGAGAGGAGCACAGCATCTCCATACGCCTATATGAAATTCCCACTATTGATTTACATAAGTATTTCTATCCTATTTTATTTTCTGTTTATTAATTATTTTTGAACCCATCATAAACCAATTTAATCTTCCTAACTGAGATTTACAAGGTGACCATAGCTTGCTTCATACCAACAATCTCTGTGGGATCGACCCTTACTCACGTAAGGTTTATTACTTGGACGACCCAGTACACTTGCTGGGTAGTTGAACGGAGTTGTGAGCTTCTCTAACAGTGCCTGGAACTCTTTTATCACAATTTCATCCACCACAAGGCATAGGGAGTATTGGATGCAAGATATTTATTAGCTTGCCGGCAAGGGCATGAGTAGCATAGATCAAGCATAAAAATCTTTAATGTATTGTTAGTCGTGAGAAACTAACAATAACGTTTGTATTAACAATTATATTTAATTAATAAAATAGTAAAGGGAATTTGTGAAAAGCAGGCATTTATATTAGTAGATTAAAAGAAATCTTAAAAATAGTGCACAATGCCATACGGGCGTTTTCACAAACACTTAGCATGCACGGTAAATAAGCTGTTTGAAAGTATTAAATTGAACATGCAAGCAATCCTTTAAAAAGTAATATATAATTGTCAAATAATCCACAAAAATATAGAAAAGCAATGACCCAAATAAAATTCCAACACCAATGAAAATAATGCAATGAATGAGAGTATGCAATTAAGTAAAAGAAAATGAAAGATAAGGAGAATGAGAAGGGAAAGAACTGAGTAAGAAAGGAGGAAGGGAAAAATTAGGATTGGGGAAGAAAAGATAAGATATTTGGCAAATTTAGGTTGAGCTGTGCGGCGCATGCGACGCGGCCGCTATGGCATGGAGCACGCGGTCGCATCGCCTATCGTCAAGGCCACTATGGCATATTATATATCAAATCGAAACCCCAGACGTTAGCTTTCCAACGCAACTGGAACCGCATCATTTGGATCTCTGTAGCTCAAGTTATGGTCATTTTAGTGCGAGAGGGTCAGGCTGACAGCTTTGCAGTTTCTCCAACTTCTTGTATTCCTTCCACTTTTGCATGCTTCCTTTCCATCCTCCAAGCCATTCCTGCCCTATAATATCTGAAAACACTTAACACACATATCAAGGCATCTAATGGTCATAAGAGAGGATTAATAATAAGCAAATATAAGATCAAAGAAGCATGTTTTCAATCAAAGCACATAATTAGGAAGGCAAATGTAAAACCATGCAAATAGTATGAATAAGTGGGTAAAGAGTTGATAAAAACCACTCAATTGAGCACAAGATAAATCATAAAATATGGGTTTATCAAACGCTCAACAAGCCAAAATTTCAAGAGCTTGGCATTGTCACTGGCGTGTCCAGCAACAACGCCCAACAAGCTTAGGAGCAGACGCATTGCACGTTGCCAACTTGGGAACCAAGTTGGCAACACCAGGAAGCTACCAGAGGAGGTGTTGGAGCGTTGTCTCTGGCGTGTTTGCCAACAACGTGGGCAACAACGCCCAAGCAAGGAGGAAGAAGGCATCCTAGCATTGTTACTGGCGTGTTTTCCAGCAACGTGGGCAACAACGCCCAAGCAGAGAAGAGAAGAGAGCCTGGCGTTGTTGCTGGCGTGTTTGCTAGCAACGTGGGCAACAACGCCCAGGCAGCATCATGTTGCTCTCTTCAAAGGTGTGTATCTTGAGCTAGAAAACTCCAAATGAGGTGAATTCAGTGGCTTTGGAAAGTAGACATCAAAAGCTTTCCAACCATATATCATAGTAAGGGATTGGAGTTCATTTGAAGGTTCAAAAGCCAGCTTTATTTAGAGCCTCAGACATTGAAAGCGTTGTCACTGGCGTGTTCACCAAGTTGCCAACGCCCAACCCAGGCAGCCTGACCATACCTTCTTCAAAGGAGCATAACTTGAGCTATAGAGATCTAATTGAGGTGCTTCTAGTTGCTTTGGAAAGCTGACATTCAGAGCTTTCCAACCATGTATAATAGTCTATAGTGAAGAACAAAATTGAAGCTTAAACAAGAGGCAACTTTGGGCATCAAAACTAAATTCAGAAAGGGCCAAGTGTTTAGCAACAACTTGGGTTGGCAACGCCCAAGTACCAAGCCTGGTGCCCAGAAAATTCTTTGCACGTTGCTAACGTGCTATAAGCTGGCGTTTTTGGTAATAATGCCCAGTTGGGCCAGAGTTGATGAGAAATTGCTCTTGCTCTCTACACTCTTTTCAAAGGGAAATTCTTCCTTCATTGGACCAGGAACTTAACCATGGAAAAGCCCACATTGCCAACCCAATTGAGGACCTCCAAATGAGTCTTAGGAGTAGTATAAATAGAGTAAAATTTTGTACTTGGAGGCCCCTCTTCCACTTCTTAGAGACTTTTACTTTTACTTTGACTCTTAGAGCATTCTTCACTTTCGGGAGACTACCCGAAAGCTATTTTGTCTTTATTGCAACTTTCAAATTTCAGTTTTAAGAACTTCTTCTTCATTCTCCATTTCTTGACTACTAAATTTTAATGTCTACTTTTGTAATTGTTGTTAAATTGAGAGCTATGATTCACTAAACCCCACTTTCATTAGGGGGAGGAGCTCTGTTTATTTGAATAGGTTGACAACTAATCTTTTCCTTCTCAATTCAAGTGGTTCATCCAAGAGGAAACTCTTGTTCTTCACAGATTCAATTACATTCGAGAGAAGGATTGAATCTACATGAATTATATGGTGAACTTGAGAAAGAATCCATATAATTCAGTTTGGAGTTCTCCTTTCACAATTTCTTTGATCAATACACTTTGGGTTGGTATGTGAGATATAACCTCCCTTAGTTGAGGTCCTGGAAGTTGTGTGGCTTTGGATTAGAAATTTGAACTTCACCTCTTCTCATGACCAATTAGATCACAAGAGTGGCAATTGATTGTGTTGAGAGAAATTGAGTTGCCAAGAGATTGGGATTCAATTATTCACAATCCGCCATAGATCTATACCCATGATTGAGAAGGAGATGAGCAAAGTCAATTCATGACAATTTACATCTCTGATCCCTAATGATCTCTCTATCATTAATTCTCATCTCTTGTGTTCTTTAGTTATCTTGAATACCCACTACCAAATTCCCTTCTATATTCTTGCAATTTATTATTCTTGTCATTTACATTCTGTTTTCTATTCCTTGCAATTTACCTTTCTACTCTCTACAATTCTGCAATCTTTACTTTCTTGCAATTTATCTTTAATGTCATTTAAGTTTCTTGCACTTTAAGTTTCAGTTATTTACTTTCATTTTCCTTCTTTATTCTAGTTCTTTAAATTCTTTGTCATTTAACTTTCCGCAATTACATTCAAAAATAAAATCTCATGAATTCAAAACCATGTTTGCTTGACTAAATATACCATTTAACTAAAGTTGCTTAATCTACCAATCTCCGTGGGATCGACCTCACTCTTAGTGAGTTTTATTACTTGATACGACCCGGTATACTTGCCAGTTATACGTGAAATCTAAATTTTCGCGTATCAGGAAGCTATGGCAAATTATATATCGTTGGGAAGCCCTGGATGTTATCTTTCCAATGTAATTGGAACCGCGACATTTGGACCTTTGTAGCTCAAGTTATGGTCGATTTAGTACCAAGAGGTCAGGCTGGACAGCTTTAGCAAGTCCATCAGTTTCTTGTATTCCTTCCACTTTTGCATACTTCCTTTCCATCCTCTAAGCCGTTCTTGTCCTGTAATCTCTGAAATCACATAACACACATATCAAGGCATTGAATGGTAATAAGAGAGGATTAAACATAGCAAATTTAAAGCCCAAAGAAGCATATTTTCAATCATAGCACAAAATCAGAAAGGAGAATGTAAAACATGCAAATAGTGTGAATAAGTGTGCAAAGGCTTGATAAAAACCACTCAATTGAGCATAAGATAAACCATGAAATAGAGGTTTATCAAGCTGTCACTGGCGTTTGACCCAACGTTGGAGGGCCAATGTCCGCCGATCCACGAGTACGTGTACCATGCGCTTCCGCGCACAATGCTGAAAATGCTCATCCACGCGTACGCACACTGTGTGCTTAAGCGTGCATTGATATTTTTCCCATGCACGCGTACGCGGCATTGACGCGTGCACATCGATTCCACTTTTTCCAATTTCAATTCTGGGCTGGCGTCGCGGGCGTTGGAGGTAGCATTTGAGGTAACGTTGGACCTCCAACGTCCAGTTGTTGCGCGTACGCGCACCGTGCGCTTCCACGCAAATGATCCAAAAATACTTGTTTGCACGTACGCGGCATGTACGCTTCCGTGCCGATTCCAGAATTTGCTGTTTTTGCGCGTACCCGGCATGTATGTACGCGCACCTCAAAAATCCTTTGGCCCCAGCATTGATCATTTTCTCACCACGTTGGGGTTAACGTTGGACATCCAACGCTTCCTCAAACGTGAGCTTCAGTAACTTTATGTTATGTTTCTCTTCTCCAAGTCTCATTTCTTCAACCTTCCTCCATGCCTTTCTTCACCTATCATCAACCAATACATGCATCAAAGCCTTGCTAAAGTCATGAGAATTCTTATCATTCTTAACACACAAGTAATTATAGCATAATTCTCATGAAATAGCATCATATTAATCATAATTGGATGAATCTAGGTATGCATGAATTTCTACCAAAATGGCTTACTTATAACTCAAGAAAGTGCATAAAACCTAATGAAACAAGTGAAAAATGCTTGCAAAGCTAGCATAAGATGACTTGTCATCAATTTATTCTTAATTTGTGAATAAGTGCAGCAAAAAAAGTCAACTATCTGGGTGTAGCATTATCCGGTGAATAAAAAATAAAAAATATTTTTAAAAAAATTAAAAATTTTAAAAAACTAAATTTTTTATTTTTGAATTTTTACATTATATTATTAAATTTTTTTATTTAGATAATAAAAAAATAAAGTCCAGCAATATCTAGTAAACTACAGATTTGTAAATTTATTATTTTTTTTTAATTTTTAAACTAAAAAAATATTTTTTTCTAATTGTAACAAAATAACAAATTTCAAAAATATCCAAAAAATAAAAAAATTAAAATTTTAAATTTTTTAAATTAATTTATTCTTAATTTGTGAACAAGTGCAGCAAAAAAAGTCAACTGTCTGGGTGTAGCATTATCCGGTGAATAAAAAATATTTTTAAAAAAATTAAAAATTTTAAAAAACTAAATTATTTATTTTTGAATTTTTAAATTATATTATTAAATGTTTTTTATTTAAATAATAAAAATAAAGTCCAGCAATATCTAGTAAATAACAGATCTGTAAATTTACTATTTTTTAAATTTTAAACTAAAAAAAATTTCTAATCGTAAAAAAATAAAGAATTCTAAAAGTATCAAAAAAAATAAAAAAATTAAAATTTTAAATTTTTTAAATTAATTTATTCTTTTTTTTGTGACTAAATTAATTTATTCTTAATTTGTGAACAAGTGCAGCAAAAAAAGTTAACTGTCTAGGTGTAGCATTATCCGGTGAATAAAAAAATAAAAAATATTTTTAAAAATTAAAAATTTTAAAAAACTAAATTCTTTATTTTTGAATTTTTAAATTATATTATTAAATATTTTTTATTTAAATAAAAAAATTAAAATAAAGTCCAGCAATATCTAGTAAGTAACAAATTGGTGAGTTTATTATTTTTCAATTTTTAAAGTAAATTTTTTTTTCTAATTGTAAAAAAATAAAAAAATTAAAATTTTACATTTTTTGAATTAATTTTTTCTTAATTTGTGAACAAGTACAGCAAAAAAAGTTAACTGTCCGGCATCATCTGGTAAATAAAAAAATAAAAAATATTTTTCAAAAAATTAAAAATTTTAAAAACTAAATTTTTTACTTTTGAATTTTTAAATTATATTATTAAATGTTTTTTATTTAAATAAAAAAATAAAGTCCAGTAATATCTAGTAAATAACAGATCTGTAACTTTATTATTTTTTTTTATTTTAAACTAAATTTTTTTTCTAGTTGTAAAAAAATAAAAAATTCCAAAATTATCCCAAAAAATTGAAAAATTAAAATTTTAAATTTTTTAAATTAATTTATTATTAATTTGTGAACAAGTGCAGCAAAAAAAAGTCAACTGTCTAGGTGTAGCATTATCCGGTGGAAAAAAATTAAAAAAATTTTTAAAAAAATTAAAAATTTTAAGAAACTAAATTTTTTATTTTTGAATTTTTAAATTATATTATTAAATTTTTTACATTTAAATAAACAAAATGAAATAAAGTCCAACAATATCTAGTAAACAACAGATCTGTAAATTTATTTTTTTTCAATTTTAAACTAAAGAAATATTTTTTTCTAGTTCTAAAAAAATAAAAAATTCCAAAAATATTCAAAAATTAAAAAAAATTAAAATTTTAAATTTTTTAAATTAATTTATTCTTAATTTGTGAACAAGTGTAGCAAAAAAAAGTCAACTGTCTAGCTGTAGCATTATCAGTGAATTAAAAAATAAAAAATTTTTTTAAAAAAATTAAAAATTTCAAAAAACTAAATTTTTTATTTTTGAATTTTTAAATTATATTATTAAATATTTTTTATTTAAATATTAAAAATAAAATAAAGTCTAGCAATATCTAATAAAAAACAGATCTGTAAATTTATTATTTTTTAATTTTTAAACTAAATTTTTTTTCTAATTGTAAAATAATAAAAAATTCCAAAAATATCCAAAAAATAAAAAATTTAAATTTGAATTTTTTAAATTAATTTATTCTTAATTTGTGAACAAGTGCAGCAAAAAAAAATTCAACTATCTGGGTGTAACATTATCCGGTGAATAAAAAATATTTGTAAAAAAATTAAAAATTTTAAAAAACTAAATTTTTTGTTTTTGAATTTTTAAATTATATTATTAAATATTTTTATTTAAATAATAAAAATAAAGTCCAGCAATATCTAGTAAACAATAGATCTGTAAATTTACTATTTTTTTTTAAATTTTAAACTAAAAAAATTCTAGTCGTAAAAAAATAAAGAATTCTAAAAGTATCAAAAAAATAAAAAAATTAAAATTTTAAATTTTTTAAATTAATTTATTCTTTTTTGTGACTAAATTAATTTATTCTAAATTTGTGAACAAGTGCAGCAAAAAAAGGTAACTGTCTGGGTGTAGCATTATTCGGTGAATAAAAAAATAAAAAATATTTTAAAAAAAAATAAAAATTTTAAAAAACTAAATTCTTTATTTTTGAATTTTTAAATTATATTATTAATTGTTTTTTATTCAAATAAGAAAAATAAAATAAAGTCTAGCATCTACCTTCTTGAGGATTTGCGACACTGTTAAATCCAATGGTGTGAATCCTGAAACTTACAAGCTCCTGCTGTTCCATTTTCATTAAGGGACAAGGCTGCAAAATGGCTTGAAACTTTTTCCCAAGGAAGTATCACTAGTTGGGATGATTTGGTGACTAAATTTCTAGCCAAATTTTATCCACCCCAAAGGATCATCAGGCTGAAAACTGAGGTGCAGACATTCACCCAATTAGATGCCGAATCCTTGTATGAAGCATGGGAGAGGTACAAAGCTTTGATCAGAAAATGTCCCCTGATGTGCGGAAAATGATCCGACACAAAACTCACCGGCAAGTGTACCGGGTCACATCAAGTAATAAAACTCACGGGAGTGAGGTCGATCCCACAGGGATTGAAGGATTGAGCAATTTTAGCTTAGTGGTTGATTTAGTCAAGCGAATCAAGTATTGGTTGATTGATTTGTAATTGGCAGTAACTAAATTGCAAGGAATGTAAAAGGGAGAGGGATAATTGCAGTAATTTAAAGAGAACAGGAAGTAAAGAAGCTGAATCTTAAAGTGCAAGTAATATAAATTGCAGAAATTTAGATTGCAAGAAATGTAAATGACTGAAACTTAAAGTGCAAGAAATGTAAATTACTTGAATTATAAAAGGAATTGGGAATTGGGATTGCAGAAATTAAATAGAGAAAAGTAAAATCAAACAAGCAGAAGAGTAGAAGATGGACTCAAATTAACTGGATCTCAAACGGAAATGAAAATGAACTTGGTGTAACAATTAAACAAGGAAATTAAAATTGAAAAACATAGATCTCAGGACTCAAGAGACTAGATAGCCAAGTCTAGATCTCACTGACTTCCTAGATCCAAATTCAGAATTCAATTGCAAGAGAAGTAAAGATCAAACAGTAGAAAAATAAATTCAATTTCCAATTTCTCAAGAGTGCAGTAAAAATCAAAACAGAGGGAGATCTCAAGGTGAGATTGAGACAGAATTTCCTCAATTCTCAACACCCAAGACACAAGCAAGTGTGCAGGAAATGAAAACAAGAAACCCAGAGGAAGAGAATTCAATTCCCCTCCCAGAAACTAACAACCAAAATGTAAAGTGAGCTCTCTCCTATGAGTACTATGAAAATTCTAAAGAAAAGCTCCAAAAAGAAAAAGCTCCCTGAAAACTTAAATTCTAAGCTATTTATACACTTTCTTCAAATGATCTTCAAGCCTTGAATTGGGCCCTTGCTCTTGATGGAATTGGGTTGACAAAAGCCTTTGTTGATTGTTCTTGGTGTTGGGGAGAAATCCGTTTGCAACTTGGGCCTTAGGGATTTACGTTTGAGTTGACGTTTGAGGCAAACGTTGACTCAAACGCCTTCATGTGCGAATTATGCAGCTCGGCCATTCTGCTGTCATCCACATTTGAGGCAGTGTTTGAGGTCAAACGTTAGCTCAAACGTGGTTCTCTCCAAGCTTCTCTTTTGGACAATGTTTGGCCTAACGTTTGAGGCAAACGTTGGCACAAACGTGGCTCAACTAAGGCATCAAACAGGGTGCTCTTCCATGCTCTTCCATGCTAAAATGTAGCCAACGTTTGACCTCACGTTTGAGGCAAATGTTGGCGCAAACGTTACTGTGCCCAGGGGTGATCTTTCTTATTTTTTTGGCGCCAACGTTTGACCTCGCGTTTGAGGCAAACGTTGGCGCAAACGTTGCCTTCCTTGAGTGGTGTTCAGGTGCCAGCGTTTGACCTCACATTTGAGGCAAACACTGGCACAAACGTTGGCCCTCCCTCTGCTTCATCTTCAGCCAACGTTTGCCTCAACGTTTAAGGCAAACATTGGCACAAACGTGGGTGACCTCCAAGGTGTCTTTCAGCTGCTACTCACGTTTGAGTTCACGTTTGAGGCAAACGTGAATCCCTTCTTTCCAAGCCCATTCTTGCAACCTTCTTCCAAGCTTTATTCCACCTATCATCAATCAACAATTGTATCAAAGCTATGCCATAATCATGAGAGTTATTCTTCTTCTTGTCATATAAGCAATTATGGCACAAAAACTCATGAAAATACATCAATTAATCCATGGTTGATTGAATCAAAGGAAACATGAAATTCTACCCAATTGGCTTACTTGTGGCTCAAGAAAGTGCATAAAACCAAATGAAAATCAAAGAAAAAGACTAGTAAAACTAGGCTAAGATGACTTGTCATCACAACACCAAACTTAAAGCTTGCTTGTCCCCAAGCAAGAACAGAATTATTAAGAAGAAAGAATGAAAAAGGAAGAGAATGCTCATGCTAGCAGAGTATTATTGGTAGCTCATGGGGTTTTATGCAGATATGTAACTACTCACTTCTTATTGACATATAGGCCTAGAAAGTCTCCTCCAAGCATCAAGCAACACACTGCTATGACCTCTCATTATTCCTTTGTCCTTGATTACTATTTTTTTTTCTATAAGCTTTAGTTCAGTGTCATTGTAACAAGCTCTTTTCTTTATTTATGCTTGACACATTATTCACTATAGACACGTGGCTCACATTCATTCTTAGAACACTGATGCCCAGCACCTCTTTGGGTCACTAAATGCCTTGTAGTTAGGTTGCTCTTGATAGTGGATTTTCAGTTGATAATCCTGGGTTAGTTAACCCAAGTTACCAAGTGTTGATGCATGATGAGCGGATAATTTGTACGCTTTTTGGCATTGTTTTTAGTATGTTTTTGGTATGATATGGTTAGTTTTTAGTATATTTTTATTAGTTTTTAGTTAAAATTCACTTTTCTGGACTTTACTATGAGTTTGTGTGTTTTTCTGTGATTTCAGGTATTTTCTGGCTGAAATTGAGGGACCTGAGCAAAAATCTGATTCAGAGACTAAAAAGGACTGCAGATGCTGTTGGATTCTGACCTCCCTGCACTCGATGTAGATTTTCTGGAGCTACAGAAGCCCAATTGGCGCGCTCTCAACGGCGTTGGAAAGTAGACATCCTGGGCTTTCCAGCAATATATGATAGTCTATACTTTGCCCAAGATTTGATGGCCCAAACCGGCGTTCAAAGTCACTCTCAGAAATCCCAGCGTTAAACGCCGGAACTGGCACCAAAATGGGAGTTAAACGCCCAAACTGGCATAAAAGCTGGCGTTTAACTCCAAGAAGAGTCTCTACACGAAAATGCTTCATTTCTCAGCCCAAGCACACACCAAGTGGGCCCGGAAGTGGATTTTTATGTCATTTACTCATCTCTGTAAACCTTAGGCTACTAGTTTTCTATAAGTAGGACCTTTTACTATTGTATTTTCATCTTGGTTCTTCTGGTTCCCTCTCTGGGGCCGAAACCAATGATCACTCTTGTTCTTATGTATTTTCAACGGTGGAGCTTCTACACACCATAGATTAAGGTGTGGAGCTCTGCTGTACCTCGAGTATTAATGCAATTACTATTGTTCTTCCATTCAATTCCGCTTGTTCTTGTTCTAAGATATCACTTGTTCTTCAACTTGATGAATGTGATGATCCGTGACACTCATCATCATTCTCACCTATGAACATGTGACTGACAACCACCTCTGTTCTACCTTCGATTGGGTGAATATCTCTTGGATTCCTGATTGCACGATGCATGGTTGATCGCCTGACAACCGAGTGCTCGTCTGACAAACGAGCCAACCATTCCGTGAGATCAGAGTCTTCGTGGTATAGGCTAGAACTGATGGCGGCATTCAAGAGAATCCGGAAGGTCTAACCTTGTCTGTGGTATTCTGAGTAGGATTCAATGACTGAATGACTGTGACGTGCTTCAAACTCCTAGCAGGCGGGGCGTTAGTGACAGACGCAAAAGAATCGATGGATTCTATTCCGGCCTGACCGAGAACCGACAGCTGAATTTCGCGTGCTGTGACAGAGCATATGCAATCGTTTTCACTGAGAGGATGGGAGGTAGCCATTGACAACGGTGAAACCCTACACAAGCTTGCCATGGAAAGGAGTAAGAAGGATTGGATGAAGACAGTAGGAAAGCAGAGAGACGGAAGGGAAGGCATCTTCATGCGCTTATCTGAAGTTCCTACCAATGAATTACATAAGTATCTCTATCTTTACCTTTATGTTTATTTTCGTTCATCACCATATCCATTTGAGTTTGCCTGACTAAGATTTACAAGATGACCATAGCTTGCTTCATACTAACAATCTCCGTGGGATCAACCCTTACTCGCGTAAGGTTTATTACTTGGATGACCCAGTGCACTTGTTGGTTAGTTGTGCGAAGTTGTGTAATGCCATGGTACTGAGCTACCAAGTTCTTGGGGTTCATGACCGGGGATTATGAGAGTTGTGAAAAGTATTGTTCACAATTTCGCGCACCAAGTTTTTGGCGCCGTTGCCGGGGATTGTTCAGTTTGGACAACTGACGGTTCATCTTGTTGCTTAGATTAGGTATTTTTTTTTCAGAGTTCTTAAGAATGAATTCTAGTGTTTCAAGGTGATGTTCTTATCATCACCAAAGCTGATTGATCTTCATCAATTTAGCTCTTGAATGCAATGTTCTGCTGAAGCTTGGCTGACCATGTCTAATTCCTTTAGACTGAAGCTTTAGACTAACATTGCATGATTCCTGGAATTCTCATTAAGAATTTTGATACCTTTTTCCACTTAATTTTCGAAAAACACAAAAAAATCAAAAAAATCATAAAATTCAAAAATTTCTTGTTTGAGTCTAGTGTCTCATCTTAAGTTTGGTGTCAATTGCATGCATTCATTCATGTGTCTTAAGGATTTTCAAGTAGTTCTTGATGATTTCTTACTCTAATCTTTGAATTCTCTTGACTTGAGTATTTGTGTATCTCATATGCATTCTCATTAGTGTCAGTAGTATACAAACTGCTAAGTTTGGTGTCTTGCATGCATTGTTATTTGATTCTTGTTGCATTTTGACTTTTCCTTATTATTAAAAACCCAAAAATATTTTTAATTTGTGTCTTCTCAAGTCAATAATACAGAGAATTGAAGATTCAGAACATACAGCAGAGGAATTGCACAGAAAAAGCTGGGCGTTCAAAACGCCCAGTGAAGAAGGACAGACTGGCGTTTAAACGCCAGCCAGGGTACCTGGTTGGGCGTTTAACACCCAAAAAGGTATAGTTTTGGGCGTTAAACGCCAGAATGTGCACCATTCTGGGCGTTTAACGCCAGGATGGCACAAGGGGGAAGATTCTGTTTTTCAATGCAATTTTTTTTCAGTTTTCAAAATCTTTTCAAAATCAAATCTTTTTCAAATCAATTTTTCAATCAAAATCTTTTTCAAAATCAATTTCTTTCCTTTTTCAATGATACTTGCTACCAATCAATGATTTGATTCAACATTTCAAGTATGTTGCCTTTTCTGTTGAGAAAGGTTTAATGTTTGAATCATATCTTTTCTTGTTAGCCAAGTTTTTAATTTTCAAAATCAAATCTTTTTAAAAATGTTTTTCAAATCATATCTTCACAATCACATCTTTTTAAAACCAATCATATTTTCTTAACCACATCTTTTTCAGAATAATTTTCAATCAAATCTCTTTGATTTCTAATTTCAAAATCTTTTTCAAAAAAACACTTCACTTCTTTCCCACTTTCATTTTCGAAAATTAAGTAATGCTTTTCAAAAATGTTTTCAAAATCTTTTACTTAATTTTCGAAAATCACTTCCCTTCTTCTCACATCCTTCTATTAATGGACTAACACTATTCCTTAATGCAAAAAAAATTCGAACTCCATCTCCTTTGATAAGTTCGAATTTTCTACTTCTGTCTTCTACTCTTCTTTTCCTCTGACACTTCAAGGAATCTCTATACTGTGACATAGAGGATTCCACATTTTCTTGTTCTCTTCTCTTTCTTATGAGCAGGAGCAAAGACAAGGGCATTCTTGTTGAGGCTGATCCTGAACCTGAAGGGACCTTGAAGAGAAAGCTAAGAGAAGCCAAAGCACAACTCTCTTTAGAGGACCTGACCGAATTCTCCAAAGGAGAAGAACACATGGCAGCCGAAAACAACAAAGCCAACAATGCAAGGAAGATGCTGGGTGACTTTACTGCACCTACTCCCGATTTCTATGGGAGAAGCATCTCTATCCCTACCATTGGAGCAAACAACTTTGAGCTCAAGCCTCAATTAGTTTCTCTAATGCAACAGAATTGCAAGTTCCATGGACTTCCACTGGAAGATCCTCATCAGTTTTTAGCTGAGTTCTTGCAAATTTGTGACACTGTCAAGACTAATGGGGTTGACCCTGAGGTCTACAGACTTATGCTATTCCCTTTTGCTGTAAGAGACAGAGCTAGGACATGGTTGGACTCTCAACCTAAAGAAAGCCTGGACTCTTGGGAAAAGCTAGTCAATGCCTTCTTGGCAAAGTTCTTTCCACCTCAAAAATTGAGTAAGCTTAGAGTGGAAGTCCAAACCTTCAGGCAGAAGGAAGGAGAATCCCTCTATGAAGCTTGGGAAAGATACAAACAATTAATCAGAAAGTGTCCTTCTGATATGCTTTCTGAATGGAGCATCATAGGTATTTTCTATGATGGTCTCTCTGAACTATCCAAGATGTCTTTGGATAGCTCTGCAGGAGGATCTCTTCATCTGAAGAAGACGCCTACTGAAGCTCAAGAACTGATTGAAATGGTTGCAAATAACCAATTCATGTACACTTCTGACAGAAATCCTGTGAACAATGGGATTAGTCAGAAGAAAGGGGTTCTTGAGATTGACACTCTGAATGCCATATTGGCTCAGAACAAAATATTGACCCAACAAGTCAATATGATTTCTCAAAGTCTGTCTGGAATGCAAAATGCACCAAGCAGTACTAAGAAAGCTTCATCTGAGGAAGAAGCTTATGATCCTGAGAACCCTTCAATGGAAGAGGTGAATTACATGGGAGAACCCTATGGAAACACCTACAATCCTTCATGGAGAAATCATCCAAATCTTTCATGGAAGGATCAACAGAGACCTCAACAAGGTTTCAATAACAATTATGGTGGAAGAAACAGGTTTGGCAATAGCAAGCCTTTTCCATCATCTTCTCAGCAACAGACAGAGAGTTCTAAGCAGAATAACTCTGACTTAGCAACCATGGTCTCTGATCTGATCAAAACCACTCAAAGTTTCATGACTGAAACAAGGTCCTCCATTAGAAATTTGGAAGGACAAGTGGGTCAGCTGAGCAAGAAAATTACTGAACTCCCTCCTAGTACTCTCCCAAGCAATACAGAAGAAAATCCAAAAGGAGAGTGCAAGGCCATCAACATGGCCGAATTTTGGGAGGAAGGAGAGGCAGTGAACGCCACTGAGGAAGACCTCAATGGACGTCCACTGACCTCCAATGAGTTCCCCAATGAGGAACCATGGGAATCTGAGGCTCAACTTACTTCTGCCATTCATGAGCTCTGATGAGTACTCTTCCTCTGAAGAAGATGAGTATGTCACTGAGGAGCAAGTTGCCAAATACCTTGGAGCAATCATGAAGCTAAATGACAAGTTATTTGGAAATGAGACTTGGGAGGATGAACCCCCTTTGCTCACCAAAGAACTGGATGACTTGTCTAGGCAGAAACTGCCTCAAAAGAGACAGGATCCTGGGAAGTTTTCAATACCTTGTACCATAGGCACCATGACCTTCAAGAAGGCCTTGTGTGACTTAGGGTCAAGTGTAAACCTCATGCCTCTCTCTGTAATGGAGAAGTTAGGGATCTCTGAGGTACAAGCTGCAAGAATCTCACTAGAGATGGCAGACAACTCAAGAAAATAAGCCCATGGACTTGTAGAGGATGTTCTGGTTAAAGTTGAAGACCATTACATCCCTACTGATTTCATAGTCCTAGAGACTGGGAAGTGCATGGATGAATCCATCACCCTTGGCAGACCCTTCCTAGCCACTGCAAAGGCTGTGATTGATGTTGATAGAGGAGAGTTGATCATTCAAGTGAATGAAGAATCCCTTATGTTTAAGGCTCAAGGATATCCCTCTATCATCATGGAGAGGAAGCATGAAGAGCTTCTCTCAAATCAGAGACAAACAGAGCCCCCACAGTCAAACTCTAAGTTTGGTGTTGGGAGGCCACAACCAAACTCTAAGTTTGGTGTTGAACCCCCACATTCAAACTCTAAGTTTGGTGTTGGGAGGTTCCAACATAGCTCTAAGCAATTCTGAGGCTCCATAAGAGTACTCTGTCAAGCTAATGACATTAAAGAAGCGCTTGTTGGAAGGCAACCCAATGTTTTATAATTAACTATTTTCTTTTGTTATTTTATGTTTTTTGTAGGTTGATGATCATGAGAAGTCACAAAATCAATGAAAAAAGCAAAAACAGAATGAAAAACAGGAAGAAAAACAGCACACCCTGGAGGACGCACCCACTGGCGTTTAAACGCCAGTGAGGTTAGCTGTTGGGCGTTTAATGCCCAGTCTGGCACCATTCTGGGCGTTTAACGCCAGAAAGGGGCACCAGACTGGCGTTAAACGCCAGAAATGGGCAAGAAGCTGGCGTTAAACGCCAGAAATGGGCACCAGCCCGGCGTTTAACGCCAGAAATGGCTCAAAACGTGATTTTGAATGCCATATGGTGCAGGAATGACTTTTCCTTGACACCTCAGGATCTGTGGACCCCACAGGATCCCCACCTACCCTACCACTCTCCCTCTCTTCTTCACCCATTCACCAATCACCTCAACACCTCTTCCCCAAAAACCCTTCACCTATCAAATCCCATCTTTCTCTTCACCACTCACATCCATCCCTCATAAAACCCCACCTACCTCACCATTCAAATTCAAACCACTTTCCCACCCAAACCCACCCTCAAATGGCCGAACCTACCTTTCCCCCTCTCCTATATAAACCCATCTTCACTCCTTCATTTTCACACAACATACACACCACTTCTCCCCTTCTTGGCCGAAAACAAAAGCCATTCCCTTTCCCCTCATTTCTTCTTCTTCTACTCTCTTCTTTCTTCTTTTGCTCGAGGACGAGCAAACCTTTTAAGTTTGGTGTGGTAAAAGCACTGCTTTTTGTTTTTCCATAACCATTTATGGCATCCAAGGCCGGAGAAACCTCTAGAAAGAGGAAAGGGAAGGCAAAAGCTTCCACCTCCGAGTCATGGGAGATGGAGAGATTCATCTCAAGGGTGCATCAAGACCACTTCTATGAAGTTGTGGCCTTGAAAAAGGTAATCCCCGAGGTCCCTTTTTCACTCAAAAAGGGTGAATATCTGGAGATCCGACATGAGATCCGAAGAAGAGGATGGGAAGTTCTTACCAACCCCATTCAACAAGTCGGAATCTTGATGGTTCAAGAGTTCTATGCCAATGCATGGATCACCAAGAACCATGATCAAAGTGTGAACCCGGATCCAAAAAATTATCTTACTATGGTTCGGGGAAAATACTTGGATTTTAGTCCGGAAAGTGTGAGGGTGGCGTTCAACTTGCCCATGATGCAAGGAGATGAACATCCTTACACTAGAAGGGTCAACTTTGATCAAAGGTTGGACCAAGTCCTCACAGTCATATGTGAAGAGGGCGCCCAATGGAAGAGAGATTCAAGAGGGAAGCCGGTTCAATTGAGAAGGCATGACCTCAAACCCGTGGCTAGAGGATGGTTAGAGTTTATACAACGCTCAATCATTCCCACTAGCAACCGGTCCGAAGTTACCATAGACCAGGCTATCATGATCCATAGCATCATGATTGGAGAAGAAATAGAAGTTCATGAGGTTATAGCCCAAGAACTCTATAAGGTGGCGGAAAAGTCCTCTACCTTGGCAAGGTTAGCCTTTCCTCATCTCATTTGTCACCTCTGTTATTCAGTGGGAGTTGACATAGAGGGAGACATCCCCATTGATGAGGACAAGCCCATCACTAAGAAGAGGATGGAGCACACAAGAGACCCCACTCATCATGAGATCCCTGAGATTCCTCAAGGGATGCACTTTCCTCCACAAAACTATTGGGAGCAACTAAACACCTCCCTAGGAGAATTAAGTTCCAACATGGGACAACTAAGGGTGGAGCACCAAGAACACTCCATCATCCTTCATGAAATTAGAGAAGATCAAAGAATCATGAGGGAGGAGCAACAAAGACAAGGAAGAGACATTGAGGAGCTCAAGCACTCCATAGGATCTTCAAGAGGAAGGAAGAGCCGCCATCACTAAGGTGGACCCGTTCCTTGATTTCCTTGTTCTTTATTCTTCTGTTTTTCGAATTTTATGCTTATGTTTATCCATGTTTGTGTCTTGTGATCATTAGTGTCTTAGTGTCCATGCCTTAAAGTTATGAATGTCCTATGAATCCATCACCTTTCTTGAATAAAAACGTGCTTAAATTGAAAAGGAAAGAATTGCATGAATTTTAAATTTTATAACAGTTTAATTATTTTGATGTGGTGGCAATATTTTTGTTTTCTGAATGTATGCTTAAACAGTGCATATGTATCTTGAATTTGTGGTTCATGAATGTTGGCTCTTGAAAGAATGATGAAAAAGGAGACATGTTACTGAGGATCTGAAAAATCATTACAATGATTCTTGAAGCAAGAAAAAGCATTACTATTCAAAAAAAAAAAAAGAGAAAAAGAGAAAGAAAAGAAAGAAAAATAAAGTTGTGATCCAAGGCAACAAGAGTGTGCTTAAGAACCCTGGACACCTCTAATTGGGGACTCTAGCAAAGCTGAGTCACAATCTGAAAAGGTTCACCCAATTATGTTTCTGTGGCATGTATGTATCCGGTGGTAATACTGGAAGACAGAGTGCTTTGGGCCACGGCCAAGACTCAATAAGTAGCTATGTTCAAGAATCATCATACTTTACTAGGAGAATCATTAACACTATCTGGATTCTAAGTTCCTAAAGAAGCCAATCATTCTGAATTTCAAAGGATAGAGTGAGATGCCAAAACTATTCAGAGGCAAAAAGCTAAAAGCCCCGCTCATCTAATTAATACTGATCTTCATAGATGTTTTTGGAATTCATTGCATATTCTCTTCCTTTTATCTTATTTGATTTTCAGTTGCTTGAGGACAAGCAACAATTTAAGTTTGGTGTTGTGATGAGCGGATAATTTGTACGCTTTTTGGCATTGTTTTTAGTATGTTTTTGGTATGATATAGTTAGTTTTTAGTATATTTTTATTAGTTTTTAGTTAAAATTCACTTTTCTGGACTTTACTATGAGTTTGTGTGTTTTTCTGTGATTTCAGGTATTTTCTGGCTGAAATTGAGGGACCTGAGCAAAAATCTGATTCAGAGACTAAAAAGGACTGCAGATGCTGTTGGATTCTGACCTCCCTGCACTCGATGTAGATTTTCTGGAGCTACAGAAGCCCAATTGGCGCGCTCTTAACGGCGTTGGAAAGTAGACATCCTGGGCTTTCCAGCAATATATGATAGTCTATACTTTGCCCAAGATTTGATGGCCCAAACCGGTGTTCAAAGTCACTCTCAGAAATCCCAGCGTTAAACGCCGGAACTGGCACCAATATGGGAGTTAAACGCCCAAACTGGCATAAAAGCTGGCGTTTAACTCCAAGAAGAGTCTCTACACGAAAATGCTTCATTGCTCAGCCCAAGCACACACCAAGTGGGCCCGGAAGTGGATTTTTATGTCATTTACTCATCTCTGTAAACCTTAGGCTACTAGTTTTCTATAAGTAGGACCTTTTACTATTGTATTTTCATCTTGGTTCTTCTGGTTCCCTCTCTGGGGCCGAAACCAATGATCACTCTTGTTCTTATGTATTTTCAACGGTGGAGCTTCTACACACCATAGATTAAGGTGTGGAGCTCTGCTGTACCTCGAGTATTAATGCAATTACTATTGTTCTTCCATTCAATTCCGCTTGTTCTTGTTCTAAGATATCACTTGTTCTTCAACTTGATGAATGTGATGATCCGTGACACTCATCATCATTCTCACCTATGAACATGTGACTGACAACCACCTCTGTTCTACCTTCGATTGGGTGAATATCTCTTGGATTCCTGATTGCACGATGCATGGTTGATCGCCTGACAACCGAGTGCTCGTCTGACAAACGAGCCAACCATTCCGTGAGATCAGAGTCTTCGTGGTATAGGCTAGAACTGATGGTGGCATTCAAGAGAATCCGGAAGGTCTAACCTTGTCTGTGGTATTCTGAGTAGGATTCAATGACTGAATGACTGTGACGTGCTTCAAACTCCTAGCAGGCGGGGCGTTAGTGACAGACGCAAAAGAATCGATGGATTCTATTCCGGCCTGACCGAGAACCGACAGCTGAATTCCGCGTGCTGTGACAGAGCATATGCAATCGTTTTCACTGAGAGGATGGGAGGTAGCCATTGACAACGGTGAAACCCTACACAAGCTTGCCATGGAAAGGAGTAAGAAGGATTGGATGAAGACAGTAGGAAAGCAGAGAGACGGAAGGGAAGGCATCTTCATGCGCTTATCTGAAGTTCCTACCAATGAATTACATAAGTATCTCTATCTTTACCTTTATGTTTATTTTCATTCATCACCATATCCATTTGAGTTTGCCTGACTAAGATTTACAAGATGACCATAGCTTGCTTCATACTAACAATCTCCGTGGGATCGACCCTTACTCGCGTAAGGTTTATTACTTGGACGACCCAGTGCACTTGCTGGTTAGTTGTGCGAAGTTGTGTAATGCCATGGTACTGAGCTACCAAGTTCTTGGGGTTCATGACCAGGGATTATGAGAGTTGTGAAAAGTATTGTTCACAATTTCGCGCACCAATGCACTCCAAAGAACTTAATAATCCAAGCAGATCCTAGTACAAAGACACCACAGGCATATATTCTAAGGTTCAAGCTATTGTGTCTAGCTTTATTCTTTCTTCTCTTTATTTTTCTTACTGCCCTTTTTGGCTTTTCTCATTCTACTTTTTTTTCTTTTTTTTTTCAACCAAGGACTTTTATTTTTGAGATTCATAGATAGGGAGCTACTTTCTACTTAAAAGGAGAACAGTCTAGTCTTCTTATTCACTAAAAGTGAGCTACCACACAATCACACATATATGCCACCACTTACTATTATTTGACTTCTAGCTAGCAATGAACCATCTTACTTCATGTTTCAAACATTTCTTTTATTGAATTGAAAATATACAGGGGATAAAACATGCATTAGTTAAGTGAAAGTAAACACACAAGCACACACTTAGACTAGCTTACTTATTTCAAGAACGACAAACATAATGCAAAGATTACTACTTGAAATGACTACTAAAGATGCAAAGACTCTTAAACAAACAAGATGCATGCTTTTTCTTTAGAGTGATGAACAAGGAGCAGGTCCACCTTTCAATTATCTTGCTTTTTCTTTTTCTTTTCATTTGCTTGATTTCTGGTGTTTCTTGTATCCATGTCTGTGTTTGTTGACCCTCGCCAAAACCCAGCTTTGTTCATTGTTTCTTCCACTCTATCTTCAAGTCCCATAGCCTTGCTTACTTCTTTCTCACTCCTCCCTTTGAAGTACTCATCGAAAGTTGGGAATGCTGGCTCCATATTGTGTAGATGATCTACAATGTAGTTCAATTTGATTTGACTATTTATGTTATAGTCAGCTTGGACTTCATACCTTGCATCTTGAAGGGTTGTGAATTCCTTGAGAGCTCTCATGTTCTCGGCTTGCATTTGGGATAACTTATCGAATGATTCATGAGATTGAAAAGCTTGCTCCTCTTATATCACTAGAAATTTTGACTCAAAATCCCTTTGTTGACTCATAATTCTCAGCTGAAGTTCCTCTTGTCTTTGTTGGTGTTTCTTGTACTGTGAATGATACTCTTCTTGCCTCTCTTGAAGTACCGTGTATTGTTGTGACAAACTCTCAATTGCTCCTTGCATCTGAGTCATGTCCATGTTGTTGTGTGGTTGGAATTGTTGATGTTCCTCTTGTTCCTCTTGTGACTCTTCTTCCTCCCTTGGTTCTTCTCTTCGCCTTCTTCTTTGTGGCCTTCGGCTTTGCTGTGCTTTCGTAACAATCATCATTCTTTCAAAGGTTATAGGCATGCCCGGATTCAACCATGTTGGGTTCTCGTCCTCCATTGGTACCTTAGCTTTCATGCACAAACGCATAATGGTGCTTGGGTAGTGTAGCCAACCTTCGGCCGAATTCTTCTCTGCAATTCTTTGAATATCACTTGCAATGATCTCGTGAACCTTCACTTCTCCTCCCATTATTATACAATATAACATGATAGCTCTCTTCTTGTTGACCTCCGAGTTGTTCACTGTGCCCAAGATCGATCTCTTTAGTAGCTCATACCAACCTTTTGCTTCAGGGGTGAGATCTCCTCTTCTCAAGTATTGGTACTTATTTTTAGTAGTTCCTACCCACTCCATGTTCACCACACATATTTCACTGGCAATCTCATCATAGTCTTAGTCTTCATTTAACCTTTGGTGGTACCCTGGCTCATCAAAATGGACTGCCCTCAATTTTAACACTTTCATGATAGTATTTGGGCTAAAATCCACTTCTGTTCCCTGTACATAACTCTTGTAGGTTGGAGCTTTGTTCATCTCAAGCCTTGGGGTATTAGCATAAAATTCCCATATGATGTTTGCATTGATCCTGGTAATTGGTGAAATGAGCTCTTCCCATCTCCTCTTTCTAATCTTGGCTTTCATTTCTTGGCACTCTTCATCCGGCAATAGAATTGGAACTTTCGGATATATCTTTTTTTCTCTCATCCATTCCCATTGCATTTGATGGTACCATGTTTTGAACTTCCACTGATCAAATTCAGGAGTGTTTTCTTCAACCATGGGTTCCTTTCCTTTCCTTTGTTTGGCTCTTGAAGAAGAGGCCATGCTCACTTGATTGGTTGATTTTTTTTTGAGGTTAAGGTTGTGTGTGGAAGGTTCGGGGTTTTGGTGTGCTCTTGGAAGAAAAGATGTTTGAGGCTGAGATTATATGATGAGTAATGATGAAGGAAATAGAGTTTGAATGGTTGGAGTGCAAGGAGTGTGCAACTTCTTCGTTCATGTGCATGGCTTGAGGGTGGTGTTTTATAATCACTTATTTGAACAATGGAGGGCTGGGATGCAATTGGGCATTTTGCCAATCAAAGGTGTGCATGCAAAGTTGAATGAGGACAAAGCTTGCTTCTTCAATGGTCTTCAACGTGCTCTTCCCAAGGATGTGCAAAATCACCCCTTGAAGCATGTGATGGAATTTTGTCCTCATGCTATGCCCCTCCTTGTCTTGTCCCCTCCATTGAATAGTGTCTTGACTACCTGACCATCACAACAAGACAAAAAAGAATAAGCATCACCAAAAGCCATTAGATAGATTGCTCATCATTTCTTATGCCTATCTAACTGTGACTCTCTTTTTTTCTTGGAGGACACCAAACTTAATGTTTGGTTATATAGTCTAAAATGTTGTTTCCTCCAACTATTGCTCTTGAAATCTCAATGTCACTCTTGGTTAAATATTTATAAGAAATGCTTTTATAAAATAAAAAATTTCATGAAGAATCAATTGTGTCCCTTAATTAGTGAATCAAGGTTTGATGAACACCAAACTTGTCTCATGTTAAGGGATAAATGTAGAATGCCAGCAATTTATCACAATTGATACCTTCATCACAAGATATGATTTCTTTTCGATCATAACGTCCTAGAAGGTAATAATGTATGATCTATCGGTGTATGATTTTGATTTCATGAACAAGAAATGATCTTCTGAAAACTCTACACATGCAGACGCCAAACTTAATGTTTGGTCATATACTTCATCGGAGAGATTAAGCATATGGTCTAAGAATGTTTGAAAATTTGATTTGGTGTGCTTAAAGGCACACCAAACTTAGAAGTATTGGCATATGTTTCAAAACAGTGCATGCATTCATTAAGTATGTTCATGAAAAAAATCATGCTAGGATGATCATAGCTTACTGAATTTAAAGCAACAGGAATCTTAAATCATGGGTTGCCTCCCATGGAGCGCTCTTTTATTGTCACTAGCTTGACATTGTGGCCCCCATCAGGGTGGTTGACGGTTGTGATGTCTCAACTTGTCTCCCCTCACTGTGAGCTTCTTTTTTGTCCCTTGATGTTCAATTTCAGCATGCTCAAGTGAGAGTATTTTGCAAACAATGTAATAATCATTGGCATGTTGGCTTGTTCCCAACTGTTGATAGATCAACTGCACTTCATCACCCTTAGAGAACCCCTCAGTTGGGATTTTCTTGTTCTTCCATCCTTTGTGAGCCTTCTTCTTGTTTTTCTTCCTTTTTCTTGTTAACCTTTCTTCCTTGACAGCAGCTTTGGTTGTGGGATTCTCCTTCTCAGTTAGCGCTTTAATTCTTTCTTGCTTTCCTTCTTCCCTTTGCACAGTCTCAGGCTTCTCTTGCTCTGCTATGTTGCTTGTTTCTTGTCTTGGAAGATAATTTTCAATTGTCTTGCTAATTTCTTCCTCTATTGCAAGTCTCCTTTGTTAGTCTCATTGTAGTTGTTCTTTTCATTACTGGGCTGTCTCTCTGAAAATACATTCAGGGTGATGTTTTCCTCATGCATTCTAAGGGTTAGCTTTCCTTGTTCCACATCTATAATGGCCCTAACAGTGGCCAAGAAAGGTCTCCCAAGTATGATGGAATCACTTTCATCCTCTTCTGAGTCTAAAACCACAAAGTCTGCAGGGTATATGAATTTGTCCACCTTGACTAGAAGGTTTTCAATCACACCCCTGGGGTATACCACCGACTTATCTACCAGTTCCAGAGACATTTGTATCGGCTTAACTTCCTCTATACACAGCTTTTTCACCAAAGAAGAGGGTATTAAGTTGATACTTGCTCCTAGATCGCACATTGCCTTATTGATGGTCAATTCCCCAATGGTGCAGGGCAGAAGGAAACTTCCAGGGTCTTCAAGCTTAGGGGAAGCCCTTTTTGAATCAAAGCCCTGCATTCCTCAGTCAGTAGTATAGTCTCTTTCTCATCCCAACTTCTTTTCTTGTTGATAAGCTCCTTTAAGAACTTGGCATACAAAGGCATTTGCTCCAATGCCTCAGCCAAGGGAATGTTGATTTCTAGCTTCTTGAAAGTCTCAAGGAACTTATGAAAGTGTTGATCCTTTGCTTCTTTGTGGAATCTTTGGGGGTACGGCAGTGGAGGTGTAATGTTCTTCTCCACTTCCTGCTGTCCTTGAACTTCTTCCTTTGAACTATGTGGCTAGTTGTCTTTCTCTTTGAGCTTCTCTGAGACATCTTTGCTTGTTATCAGTTCCTTATTGCTAGCTTCCCCTTTTTCTGATGGTTCTTTGTTGTTGTCTAAAGACTTCTTGGTTACCTCCTTGTTGCTGTTGTTCACCAGTGTCTTTCCACTCCTTAGTTGTATTGCCTTACACTCTTCTTTAGGATTAGGAATGGTGTCACTTGGTAGTGAGCTTGATGGTCTCTCAACAGAAATCTGCTTGGAGATTTGCCCAATCTACCTCTCTAGGCTCTTCATGGAGGCTTCCTGGTTCTTTGGTCAATTCTTGGTTCTTCATCATCTTCTCCATGAGCATCTCCAGATTAGTGATTCTCTGAGAGTCTTGTGAGATTGGTTGGTTGTGGGGTGTTGATGGTTGATGGTAAGTATTTTGGTTAGTGGGTTGGTTATTGGATGGATAATGGTTGGAGTTGGGGTAATTGTTTTGGGGTTTTCTATAAGAATTTTGGTTAGTTGGCTGCTGGTTGTGGTTTTGGTTGTTTCTTGGAGTGTTTTGATTTGAGTTCCTCTGCCATGGTTGTTGATTCTGGTTGTGATTGTCTCCCCATCTAAGGTTTGGGTGGTTCTTCCAAGATGGATTGTAGGTGTCACCATACACTTCATTCTGTCCAGAGTTTTGGTTGTGCATATACTGCACTTGTTTTTACTGTTGCTCCTCTTGAATTTCTTCATTTTACCCCCAAGTGGTTGATGGTTGGCTCGTGTTGACTGCTGCAACTTGGAGATTGTCAATCCTCTTGTCCATTTGCTCAAATTGTTGTTGAATCTGCTGTTGCATCATTTTGTTTTGAGCTAGGATTGAATCCACTCCTTCCAACTCCATCACTCCTTTCCTTTGTGATGGTTGACGTTGCCTTTGGTGAGCAAAGAAGTACTGGTTGTTGGCCACCATATCAATGAGATTCTGGGCTTCCTCTGTAGTTTTCATGAGTTGCAAAGAGCCTCCAGCTGAGTGATCCAATGCTTCCTGGGATTTCAATGTTAAGCCTTCATAAAAATTCTGCAACCTATCCCATTCAGTGAATATTTCAGGAGGACACTTCCTGATTAGAGCCTTGTATCTCTCCCATGCCTCATAGATGGGTTCAGCCTCCATTTGTGTGAATGTTTGTACCTCAGTCTTCAACCTAATGACCCTTTGAGGTGGGTAAAATTTGGCAAGGAACTTGGTTACCAAATAATCCCAATTGTTGATGCTGTCTCTTGGGAAGGATTCCAACCATTGAGTGGCTTTGTCTCTGAGAGAGAATGGGAATAGTAGTAGCTTGTAGCTGTCAGAAGGCACACCATTGGTTTTGATAGTGTCACAAATTCTCAAGAAGGTAGACAAGTGTTGATTGGGGTCTTCAAGTGGTCCTCCTCCATAAGAGCAATTATTTTGAACTAGAGTGATAAGTTGTGGCTTTAGTTCAAAATTGTTGGCATTGACATTTGGAGTTAAGATGCTGCTTCCACAATGTCTAGGATTTGCAAAAGTATAGGAAGCCAAAACTCTCCTCTGTGGTGGATTGTTGTTGTTGTTGGCTACTCCCCCTGGTGGATTTGGTGGATTGGTTGAATGTTCTTCCATATCTTGAAATTCTTCTTCTGACTCCTCCTCTCCAACAATGTTTTTCCCTCTTTCAGCTCTTCTTAATCTCCTGAGGGTTCTTTGGTCAGCTTCAGATAAAATGGGGATGGCTCTCCCTATACCTGACATACAAACAAAACAAGAGAAACACACAACCAATGACACTTCAATCTATTGCTAGAATGAAGTTTTAGTTAGCTTAAGCAAAAATTCAAACAGTTAGTAGGTTAGTCAAAAAAATAAAGAAAAAGTGCTTGATCTAGATCTCCACTTCACTTAATCATTGTCAATCTATTTCAATCCCCGACAACAGTGCCAAAAACTTGATGTGCAGAAAATGATCCAACACAAAACTCACCGGCAAGTGTATCGGGTCGCATCAAGTAATAAAACTCACGGGAGTGAGGTCGATCCCACAGGGATTGAAGGATTGAGCAATTTTAGCTTAGTGGTTGATTTAGTCAAGCGAATCAAGTATTGGTTGATTAATTTGTAATTGGCAGTAACTAAATTGCAAGGAATGTAAAAGGGAGAGGGATAATTGCAGTAATTTAAAGAGAACAGGAAGTAAAGAAGCCGAATCTTAAAGTGCAAGTAATATAAATTGCAGAAACTTATATTGCAAGAAATGTAAATGACTGAAACTTAAAGTGCAAGAAATGTAAATTACTTGAATTATAAAAGGAATTGGGAATTGGGATTGCAGAAATTAAACAGAGAAAAGTAAAATCAAACAAGCAGAAGAGTAGAAGATGGACTCAAATTAACCGGATCTCAAACGGAAATGAAAATGAACTTGGTGTAACAATTAAACAAGGAAATTAAAATTGAAAAACATAGATCTCAGGACTCAAGAGACTAGATAGCCAAGTCTAGATCTCACTGCCTTCCTAGATCCAAATTCAAAATTCAATTACAAGAGAAGTAAAGATCAAACAGTACAAAACTAAATTCAATTTCCAATTTCTCAAGAGTGCAGTAAAAATCAAAACAGAGGGAGATCTCAAGGTGAGATTGAGACAAAATTTCCTCAATTCTCAACACCCAAGACACAAGCAAGTGTGCAGGAAATGAAAACAAGAAACCCAGAGGAAGAGAATTCAATTCCCTTCCCAGAAACCAACAACCAAAATGTAAAGTGAGCTCTCTCCTATGAGTACTATGAAAATTCTAAAGAAAAGCTCCAAAAAGAAAAAGCTCCCTGAAAACTTAAATTCTAAGCTATTTATACCCTTTCTTCAAATGATCTTCAAGCCTTGAATTGGGCCCTTGCTCTTGATGGAATTGGGTTGACAAAAGCCTCTGTTGATTGTTCTTGGTGTTGGGGAGAAATCCGTTTGCAACTTGGGCCTTGGGGATTTACGTTTGAGTTGATGTTTGAGGCAAACGTTGACTCAAATGCCTTCGTGTGCCAATTATGCAGCTCGGCCATTCTGCTGTCATCCACGTTTGAGCCAGCGTTTGAGGTCAAACGTTAGCTCAAACGTGGTTCCCTCCAAGCTTCTCTTTTGGCCAATGTTTGGCCTAATGTTTGAGGCAAACGTTGGCACAAATGTGGCTCAACCAAGGCATCAAACAGGGTGCTCTTCCATGCTCTTCCATGCTAAAATGTAGCCAACGTTTGACCTCATGTTTGAGGCAAACGTTGGCGCAAACGTTGCTGTGCCCAGGGGTGATTTTTCTTATTTTTTTGGCGCCAATGTTTGACCTCACGTTTGAGGCAAACATTGGCGCAAACGTTGCCTTCCTTGAGTGGTGTTCAGGTGCCAGCGTTTGACCTCACGTTTGAGGCAAACGCTGGCGCAAATGTTGGCCCTCCCCCTGCTTCATCTTCAGCCAACGTTTGCCTCAACGTTTGAATCAAACGTTGGCGCAAACGTGGGCGACCTCCAGGGTGTCTTTCAGCTGCTACTCACGTTTGAGTTCACGTTTGAGGCAAACGTGAATCCCTTTTTTCCAAGCCCATTCTTGCAACCTTCTTCCAAGCTTTATTCCACCTATCATCAATCAACAATTGTATCAAAGCTATGCCATAATCATGAGAGTTATTCTTCTTTTTGTCATATAAGCAATTATGGCACAAAAACTCATGAAAATACATCAATTAATCCATAGTTGATTGAATCAAAGGAAACATGAAATTCTACCCAATTGGCTTACTTGTGGCTCAAGAAAGTGCATAAAACCAAATGAAAATCAAAGAAAAAGACTAGTAAAACTAGGCTAAGATGACTTGTCATCATCCCCAGAGATGTTCAATGAATGGGATGTGCTGCAGAATTTCTACGAAGGCTTGACATTGAAATCTCAAGAGGCATTAGATCACTCTGCTGGAGGTTCATTACAACTGATGAAAACTGCTGAAGAAGCCCAGAATCTTATGGATATGGTGGCTAACACCCAATACTTCTTTGCTCATCAAAGAACCCGCCAACCATCACAAAGAAAGGGAGTACTAGAACTAGAAGGAGTGGACTCCATTTTGGCTCAAAACAAGATGATGCAACAACAAATTCAACTACAGTTTGAACAAATGGCCAAGAGGATTGACAGCCTTCAAGTAGCAGCTGTGAACACAAGCCAACCATCAACTATATGGGTGCAAAATGAAGAAAGCCAAGAAGAGCAACAATAGGAACAAGTGCAATACATGCATAACCAAAAATCTGGACAGAATGAAGTTTATGGTGATACCTACAATCCTTCTTGGAAGAACCACCCAAACCTTAGATGGGGAGATAACCATAAAAAAGGCCAACAGCCATGGCAAAGAAACACAACCCAAAATAATCCAAGGAACAACCAGCAAAATAACAACCAAAATTCATTCAGAAAACCACAAAATACTTACCCCAACTCTAACCATATCCAACCCATAACCAGTCCATCAACCAAAATACATATCATCCACCACCCACATCTCACAACCAACCACAAGCATCACCAAAATCTCAAAGAATCACCAACCTGGAAACCTTGATAGACAAAATGTGGAAACACCAAGAAATGACAGCCAAGAATCAAGAAGCCTCCATAAAGAACATGAAAAGACAAATTGGCCAGCTCTCTAAACACCTTGCAACAGAGAGACCATCAAGTTTCCTACCAAGTGACACAATTCCAAATCCTAAGGAAGAGTGTAAGGCAATACAGCTAAGGAGTGGAAAGATCCTGGTAAAGAATGAAGAAGCAACTAAGAAGCCAAAGGAAAGTGACAAGGAACAAGCTGAAGAAGAGGCATCCAATGATAAAGAAGTAACAGCAAGCAAGCAGACCTCAGAGGAGCTCAAAGAAAAGGAAGATCAGCCACAAAAATCAAGGAAAGAGAAGGAAGTAATGAGAAAGCCAACCAAGGAACAAAGGCAGGAAGTAAACTTCACACCTCCACTGCCATATCCTCAAGATTCAACAAGGAGACTAAGGACCAACACTTCCCAAAATTTCTTGAAGTCTTCAAGAAGTTGGAGATCAATATTCCCTTAGCTGAAGCACTTGAGCAAATGCCCCTGTATGCAAAGTTCTTGAAAGAACTTATCAACAAGAAAAGGAGTTGGCAAGAAAAGGAAACTATACTTCTCACGGAAGAATGCAGTGTTGTGATTCAAGGAGGTATCCCACCAAAGCTCAAAGATCCAGGGAGCTTTGTTGTTTCGTGTACCATAGGCAAAATGACCCTAAACAAAGCTCTCTGTGACCTTGGTGCTAGCATCAATTTGATGTCGTTATCAATGATGAGAAAGCTGGCCATAGAAGAACTCAAACCCACCAGGATGTCTTTGGTGATGGCTGACAGATCAATCAAAACACCCAATGGCATTGTGAAAAACTTGTTAGTAAAGGTTGGGAAGTTTATCTTCCCTGCAGACTTTGTAATTCTGGATACAGAAGAAGAAGGAAACAATTCAATCATCTTGGGGAGACCATTCTTAGCCACGGCCAGAGCCATTATTGATGTAGAGAAGGGAGAGATGATTTTTAGGGTGCATAATGAACAAATGATCATCAATGTCTTCAAATCAATGCAACACCCCCCTGAACAAGAAAACTACATGAAGGTGGATATGATAGAAAGTCTGGTGGAGAAAATGTTAGAAGCCACTTGTCATGAGCAACAGGAAGAGGAAGTAGTAGAAATTTCCAGTGAAGACAAGGAGAAAGAGAAGCCAAAACAGGAGTTGAAGCCTCTCCCCCCTCACCTCAAATATGTGTTCCTGGGAGAAGGAGAGACCCTACCAGTGATCATTAACTCCTCTTTAAATATGGAAGAAGAGACAAGGCTGATTGAAGTGTTGAAAGCCCACAAAACAACCTTGGGTTGGACAATTGAGGATATCAAAGGCATTAGCCTAGCCATTTGTATGCATAAAATTTTGCTGGAAGAAGAATCAAAGCCTGTGGTTCAACCCCACAGAAGACTCAACCCAGCCATGAAGGAGGTGGTTCAAAAAGAAGTCATGAAGTTATGGAATGCTGGAATAATTTTTCCAATCTCTGACAGCTCATGGGTGAGCCCGGTTCAAGTTGTACCAAAAAAGGGAGGAATGACGGTCATCACCAATGAGAAGAATGAGTTGATCCCTACTAGAACAGTGACTGGGTGGAGGATGTGCATAGACTATAGAAGATTGAATGATGCCACAAGGAAATATCATTTTCCCCTTCCATTCATTGATTAGATGCTGGAAAGATTGGCCGACCATGCCTATTATTGCTTCTTGGATGGGTATTCCGGGTACAATCAAATCGTGGTGGACCCCAAGGACCAAGAGAAGACTGCCTTCACATGTCCATTTGGAGTTTTTGCATACAAGAGAATGCCCTTTGGGCTATGCAATGCCCCAGCCACGTTTTAGAGGTGTATGCTTTCCATTTTCTCTGATATAGTTAAAAAATTTTTAGAAGTCTTCATGGATGATTTTTCTGTCTTTGGCAATTCATTTAATACTTGTTTGCATCATTTAACTCTTGTTTTGAAAAGATGCCAAGAAACTAACTTGGTCTTGAACTGGGAAAAATGACATTTCATGGTTCCTGAAGGGATAGTTCTTGGGCATAAAGTGTCATGCAAAGGTATAGAAGTTGATAAAGCTAAAATAGAAATTATTGAAAAACTTCATATACCTGTTAATGTGAAAGCAGTAAGGAGTTTTCTTGGGCATGCTGGTTTCTACAGAAGGTTCATCAAAGATTTCTCAAAAATAGCAAAGCCATTGAGCAATTTGCTAGTAATTGACAACCCTTTCATCTTTGATGGCAACTGTAAGCATGCCTTTGAAACCTTAAAGAGAAAACTCATCACAGCGCCAATCATCATACCTCCTGATTGGAACTTACCTTTTGAACTTATGTGTGATGCAAGTGATCTTGCTATTGGTGCTGTGCTGGGACAAAAGAAAGATAAGTTGCACCATGTCATATATTATGCCAGCAAAGTGTTAAATGAAGCACAAAAAAATTATACCACCACTGAGAAATAACTTTTGGCAATTATTTATGCATTTGATAAGTTTAGGCAATACTTGATTGGCTCAAAAGTTATAGTATATACTGACCATGCCGCTCTCAAGTATTTAATGTCTAAACAGGATTCAAAGCCAAGGCTCATTAGGTGGGTGTTGCTGCTACAAGAGTTTGATATTGAAGTAAGAGATAGGAAGGGAAGTGAAAATCAAGTGGTAGATCATCTATCAAGAGTACCACAAGAAGCCTATCAAGATAGACCACAACAAGTCAATGAGAATTTCCCTGATGAGCACCTGTTCCAAATTCAACAAGCACCTTGGTTTGCTGACATAGCAAATTACAAAGTAGGAAGAAAGATTCCCAAGGAATTCACCAAGCAATAAATCAAGAAGCTGATCAATGAAGCAAAGAAATTTTTATGGGACGAACCATTCTTATTTAGACAGTGTTCAGATGGAGTGATAAGGAAATGTGTCCCTGAAGGTGAAATGAGTAACATTCTGTGGCACTGTCACGGTTCAGCTTATGGAGGCCATTTTGGGCCCGAAAGAACAGCAGCCAAGGTACTTCAAAGTGGATTTTATTGGCCAACCATCTTTAAGGATGCCAGAGAGTTTACTCATCAATGTAGTAAATGCCAAAAGGCTGGAGGTTTGTCAAGGAGGAATGAGATGCCTCAAAACTATATCCTGGAAGTTGAGTTGTTTGACCTCTGGGGCATTGATTTCATGGGCCCATTTCCCCCCTCTTACTCTTTCAAGTACATCTTGGTAGCAGTAGAATACGTTTCAAAATGGGTGGAAGCCATAGCCACAACCACGTGTGATACACCAGTTGTTCTACAGTTCTTAAAGAAACACATATTCACCAGGTATGGAGTACCTAAAGGATTGGTGAGTGATGGCGGTGGTCACTTCTGCAACAAACAGATGGAGAAGCTACTTCATAAGTATGGAGTGATACATAAAGTGGCTACACCTTACCATCCACAGTGGGAGCTACTAGAAAAGATTGGGCTAAAAACTGGAAGATGCACTTTGGGCATACAGGACAGCATTCAAAACTCCTATTGGAAAATCCCCTTTCCAGCTATTGTATGGCAAATCTTGTCATCTCCCTGTAGAGCTCGAACATAGAGCCTTTTGGGCCACTAAACTTCTCAACCTTGATTCCCAAGCTACAGGAGAAAAAAGGCTGTTACAACTAAATGAGTTGGATGAATTCAGGCTGGAAGCTTATGAAAATGCTAAAATATACAAGGAGAGAACCAAGAGGTGGCATGACAAGAAGATCGTGAGGAAAGAATTCAAACCGGGACAGCAAGTGCTTCTCTATAGCTCACGGCTAAAATTCTTCCCTGGCAAGCTTAAGTCTAAATAGATTGGTCCGTATCTGGTAACAAAGGTTTTCCCATATAGAAGTCTTGAACTGCTAGATGAAGAAACAAAGAACCATTTCATAGTGAATGGTCACAGAGCAAAGCCATACTTAGGAGGACAATGGGACAAGAACAAAGAGGTTCAGAACCTAAGCTAAGCAAGAAGGAACAATGTCAAGCTAATGACAATAAAGAAGCACTTGTTGGGAGGCAACCTGATGAGCGGATAATTTATACGCTTTCTGGCATTGTTTTTAGTATGTTTTTAGTATGTTTTAGTTAGTTTTTATTATATTTTTATTAGTTTTTAGTTAAAAAATTCACTTTTCTGGACTTTACTATGAGTTTGTGTATTTTTCTGTGATTTCAAGTATTTTCTGGATGAAATTGAGGGATCTGAGCAAAAATCTGATTCAGAGGCTGAAAAGGACTGTAGATGCTGTTGGATTCTGACCTCCCTGCACTCGAAGTGGATTTTCTGAAGTTACAAAAGCCCAATTGGTGCGCTCTCAATTGCGTTAGAAATTAGACATCCTGGTCTTTCCAGCAATGTATAATAGTCCATACTTTTCTCGAGATTTGATGGCCCAAACAGGCGTTCCAAGTCAGCTCAAGAATTCTGGCGTAAAACGCCAGAACTGGCACAAGAATGGGAGTTAAACGCCCAAACTGGCACAAAAGCTGGCGTTTAACTCCAAGAAAAGTCTCTACACATGAAAGCTTCAATGCTCAGCCCAAGCACACACCATGTGGGCCCGGAAGTGGATTTTTATGTCATTTACTCATTTCTGTAAACCCTAGGCTACTAGTTCTCTACAAATAGGACCTTTTGCTATTGTATTTGACATCTTTTGATCACTTTAGATCTTAGGATCATCTTTGGATGTCTAGTTCTTAGATCATTGGGAGGATGGCCTCTCGGCCATGCCTAGACCTTGTTCTTATGTATTTTCAACGGTGGAGTTTCTACACACCATAGATTAAGGTGTGGAGCTCTGTTGTACCTCGAGTATCAATGCAATTACTATTGTTCTTCTATTCAATTCGGCTTATTCTTGTTCTAAGATATCACTTGTTCCTCGACTTGATGAATGTGATGATCCGTAACACTCATCATCATTATCACCTATGAACGTGTGCCTGACAACCACCTCCGTTCTACCTTAGATTGAGTGGATATCTCTTGGATCCCTTAATCGGAATCTTCGTGGTATAAGCTAGAATTGATGGCGGCATTCAAGAGAATCCGGAAGGTCTAAACCTTGTTTGTGGTATTCTGAGTAGGATTCAAGGATTGAATGACTGTGACGAGCTTCAAACTCGCGATTGTGGGGCGTTAGTGACAGACGCAAAAGAATCACTGGATTTTATTCCGACATGATCGAGAACCGAAAGCTGAATAGTCGTGCTGTGACAGAGCGCGTTGAACATTTTCACTGAGAGGACGGGACTGTAGCCACTGACAACGGTGATGCCCAACATACAGCTTGCCATGGAAAGGAGTAAGAAGGATTGGATGAAGACAGTAGGAAAGCAGATAGACGGAAGGGACAAAGCATCTCCATACGCTTATCTGAAATTCTCACCAATGAATTACATAAGTATCTCTATCTTTATTTTATGCTTTATTCATAAATCATACATAACCATTTGAATCTGCCTGACTGAGATTTACAAGATGACCATAGCTTGCTTCATACCAACAATCTCCGTGGGATCGACCCTTACTCGCGTAAGGTTTATTACTTGGACGACCCAGTGCACTTGCTGGTTAGTTGTGCGAAGTTGTGATAAAGAGTTGAGATTGCAATTGAGCGTACCATGTTAATGGCGCCATTGATGATCACAATTTCGTACACCAAGTTTTTGGCGCCGTTGCCGGGGATTATTTGAGTTTGGACAACTAACGGTTCATCTTGTTGCTTAGCTTAAGTATGTTTTCAGAGTTCTTAAGAATGAATTCTAGTGTTTCAAGGTGATGTTCTTATCATCACCAAAGCTGATTGATTCTCATCTATTTAGCTCTTGAATGTAATGTCCTACTGAAGCTTGGCTAGCCATGTCTAATTTCTTTAGACTAAAGCTTTAGACTAACATTGCATGATTCCTGGAATTCTCATTAAGAATTTTGATATCCTTATTTTCTTTTTCACTCAATTTTCAAAAAAATCCAAAAAAATTATAAAATATTAAAACCAAAAAAAAATAATTTTATGTTTCTTGTTTGAGTCTAGTGTCTAATTTTAAGTTTGGTGTCAATTGCATGTCTTTATTCTTCTAATTTTTGAAAATTACATGCATTATGTTCTTCATTGATCTTCAAGTTGTTCTTGATGATTTCCTTGCTCTGATCTTTAAATTCTCTTGTCTTGAGTGTTTTGTTGTTTCTCATATGCATTCTTAAGTTGTTAGTGTCAATAGTATACAAACTTCTAAGTTTGGTGTCTTGCATGCATTGTTTATTTGATCTTAGTTTCAATTTGATTATTCCTCATTATTAAAAATCCAAAAAAAAATTTTAATTTGTGTCTTTTCAAGTCAATAATACAGGGAATTGAAGATTCAGAACATACAGCAGAAGAATTACACGGAAAAAGCTGGGCATTCAAAACGCCCAGTGAGGAAGGAAAACTGGCGTTTAAACGCCAGCCAGGGTGCCTGGCTGGGCGTTTAACGCCCAAAAGGGGTGAGTTTTGGGCGTTAAATGCCAAAATGTATACCATTCTAGGTGTTTAACGCCAGGATGGCACAAGAGGGAAGATTTTGTTTTTAATTCAATTTTTTTTCAAGTTTTCAAAATCAAATCTTTTTCAAATCATATTTTTTCAATCATATATTTTCAAAATCAATTTCTTTCCATTTTCAAAAATACTTGCTAACAATTAATGATTTGATTCAACATTTCAAGTATGTTGCCCTTTCTGTTGAGAAAGGTTTAATGTCTGAATCATATCTTTTAAATTTCTTGTTAGCCAAGTCATTAATTTTCAAAATCAAATCTTTTTAAATTGTTTTTCAAATCATATCTTCTCAATCATATCTTTTTAAAACTATATCTTTTCAATCATATCTTATTAATCACATCTTTTTCAAAATAGTTTTCAATCATATCTTTTTGATTTCTAATTTCAAAGTCTTTTTCAAAAATCACTTTATTTCTTTCCCAATCATAATTTTCGAAAATCATTCTTCAATTTTTCAAAATATTTTTAAAATCTTTTTAATTTATTTTCGAAAATTTCTTCCCTTCTTCTCATATCCTTCTATTTATGGACTAACACTCCTCCTCAATGGACAATTCGAATTCTATCTTTCTAGATAAGTTCGAATTCTTCTACCTCTTCCTTCTATTTTTCTTTTCTTCTGACACCTCAAGGAATCTCTATACTGTGACATAGAGGATTCCACATTTTCTTGTTCTCTTTTTTTATATGAGCAAGAACAAAGACAAAAGCATTCTTGTTGAGGCTGACCCTGAACCTGAAAGGACCTTGAAGCGAAAGCTAAGAGAAGCAAAAGCACAACTCTCTGTAGAGGACCTAACAGAAATCATCAAAGAAGAAGAACACATGGCAGCCGAAAACAACAACAATGCCAACAATGCAAGGAAGGTGCTGGGTGACTTTACTGCACCCACTCCCGACTTCTATGGGAGAAGCATCTCTATCCCTACCATTGGAGCAAACAACTTTGAGCTTAAGCCTCAATTAGTTTCTCTAATGCAACAGAATTGCAAGTTTCATGGACTTCCATTGGAAGATCCTCATCAGTTTTTAGCTGAATTCTTGCAAATCTGTGACACTGTCAAGACCAATGGGGTTGACCCTGAGGTCTACAGACTTATGCTATTCCCTTTTGCTGTAAGAGACAGAGCTAGGATATGGTTGGACTTACAACCTAAAGAAAGCCTGAACTCTTGGGAAAAGCTAGTCAATGCCTTCTTGGCAAAGTTCTTTCCACCTCAAAAATTGAGTAAGCTTAGAGTGGAAGTCCAAACCTTCAGACAGAAGGAAGGTGAATCCCTCTATGAAGCTTGGGAAAGATACAAACAATTGATCAGAAAGTGTCCTTCTGACATGCTTTCTGAATAGAGCATCATAGGAATCTTCTATGATGGTTTGTCTGAACTGTCCAAGATGTCATTGGACAGCTCTGCTGGAGGATCTCTTCATCTGGAGAAGACGCCTGCAGAAGCTTAAGAACTCATTGAAATGGTTGCAAATAACCAATTCATGTACACTTCTGAAAGGAATCCTGTGAACAATGGGACGAATCAGAAGAAAGGAGTTCTTGAGATTGATACTCTGAATGCTATATTGGCTCAGAACAAAATATTGACTCAGCAAGTCAATATGATTTCTCAAAGTCTGTCTAGAATGCAAGCTACACCAGGCAGTACTAAGGACGCTTTATTTGAAGAAGAAGCTTATGATCCTGAGAACCCTTCAATGGAAGAGGTGAATTACATGGGAGAACGCTATGGAAACACCTATAATCCTTCATGGAGAAATCATCCAAATCTCTCATGGAAGGATCAACAGAGACCTCAACAAGGTTTCAACAACAATAATGATGGAAGAAACAGGTTTAGCAATGGCAAACCTTTTCCATCATCTTCTCAGCAACAGACAGAGAATTCTAAGCAGAGCCACTCTGACTTAGCAACCATGGTCTCTGATCTAATCAAAACCACTCAAAGTTTCATGATGAAACAAGGTCCTCCATTAGGAATTTGGAGGCACAAGTGGGACAGCTGAGCAAGAAAATTACTGAATTCCCTCCTAGTACTCTTCCAAGCAATACAGAAGAGAATCCAAAAGGAGAGTGCAAGGTCATCAACATGGCCGAATCTGGAGAGGAGGAAGAGACAGTGATCGCCACTGAGGAGGACCTCAATGGACGTCCACTGGCCTCCAATGAGTTCCCTAATGAGGAACCATGGGAATCTGAGGCTCACACTGAAACCATAGAGATTCCATTGGATTTACTTCTGCCATTCATGAGCTCTGATGAGTATTCTTCCTCTGATGAGGACGAATATGTCACTGAAGAGCAAGTTTCTAAATACCTTGGAGCAATCATGAAGTTAAATGACAAGTTATTTGGTAATGAGACATGGGAGGATGAACCCCTCTACTCACCAAAGAACTGGATGACTTGACTAGGCAAAAATTACCTCAAAAGAGACAGGACCCTGGGAAGTTCTCAATACCTTGTACCATAGGCACCATGACCTTTGAGAAGGCTCTGTGTGACCTAGGGTCAAGCATAAACCTCATGCCTCTCTCTGTAATGGAGAAGCTAGGGATCTTTGAGGTACAAGCTGCAAGAATCTCACTAGAGATGGCAGACAATTCAAGAAAACAAGCTTATGGACTGGTAGAGGATGTTCTGGTAAAGGTTGAAGACTATTACATCCCTGCTGATTTCATAGTCCTAGAGACTGGGAAGTGCATGGATGAATCTATCATCCTTGGCAGCCCCTTCCTAGCCACAGCAAAGGCTGTGATTGATGTTGACAGAGGATAATTGATCATTCAAGTGAATGAAGAATCCTTTGTGTTTAAGGCTCAAGGATATCGTTCTGTTACCATGGAGAAGAAGCATGAAGAGCTTCTCTCAAAACAGAGTCAAACAGAGCCCCCACAGTCAAACTCTAAGTTTGGTGTTGGGAGGCCACAACCAAATTCTAAATTTAGTGTTGAACCCCCACATTCAAACTCTAAGTTTGGTGTTGGGAGGTTCCAACATTGCTCTGAGCATCTGTGAGGCTCCATGAGAGCCCACTGTCAAGCTACTGATGTTAAAGAAGCGCTTGTTAGGAGGCAATCCCAATGTTATATTTATCTATTTTCCTTTGTTATTTTATGTCTTTTATAGGTTGATGATCATGGGAAGTCACAAAATCAATTGAAAAAGCAAAAACAGAATGAAAAATAGAAAAAAAAATAGCACACCCTGGAGGAAAACCTTGCTGGCATTTAAACGCCAGTAAGGCAGCAAATGGGCGTTTAACGCCCAGTCTGGCACCATTCTGGGCGTTTAACGCCAGAAAGGGGCACCAGACTGGCGTTTAACGCCAGGAATGGACAAGAAGCTGGCGTTAAACGCCAGAAATGGGCACCAACCCTGCATTTAATGCCAGAATTGGCAGAAAGAGCAATTTTGCTCGCCACTTGGTGCAGAGATGAATTATCCTTGACTCCTCAGGATCTGTGGACCCCACAGGATCCCCACTTACCCCACCACTCTCTCTCTCTCTTCTTCACCCATTCACCAATCACCTCAACACCTCTTTCCCAAAAACCCCTCACCTATCAAATCCCACCATTCTCTTCACCACTCACATCCATCCTTCATAAAACCCCACCTACCTTACCATTCAAATTCAAACCACTTTCCCTCCCAAACCCACCCATACATAACCGAACCCTACACCTCTCCGCACCCCTATATAAACCCATCTTCACTCCTTCATTTTCACACAACCTACACACTACTTCTCCCTATTGGCCGAAAAATAAAGCCACCTCCATCTCCTCTATTTATTCTTCTTCTACTCTCTTCTTTCTTCTTTTGCACGAGGACGAGCAAACCTTCTAAGTTTGGTGTGGCAAAAGCATTGCTTTTTGTTTTTCTATAACCATTTATGGCATCTAAGGCCAGAGAAACCTCTAGAAAGAGGAAAGGGAAGGCAAAAGCTTCCACCTCCGAGTCGTGGGAGATGGAGAGATTCATCTCAAGGGTGCATCAAGACCACTTCTATAAAGTTGTGGCCATGAAGAAGGTGATCCCCGAGGTCCCTTTCAAACTCAAAAAGAGTGAATATTCGGAGATCCGACATGAGATCCGAAGAAGAGGTTGGAAAGTTCTTACCAACCCCATTCAACAAGTCGGAATCTTAATGGTTCAAGAGTTCTATGCCAATGCATGGATCACCAAGAACCATGATCAAAGTGTGAACCCGGACCCAAAGAATTGGCTTACAATGGTTCGGGGGAAATACTTAGATTTTAGTCCGGAAAATGTAAGGTTGGCATTCAACTTGCCCATGATGCAAGGAGATGAACACCCCTACACTAGAAGGGTCAACTTTGATCAAAGGTTGGACTAAGTCCTCATAGACATTTGTGAAGAGGGCGCTCAATGGAAGAGAGATTCAAGAGGGAAGCCGGTTCAACTGAGAAGGCATGACCTCAAGCCCGTGGCTAGGGGATGGTTGGAGTTTATCCAACGTTCAATAATTCCCACTAGCAACCGGTCCGAAGTTACTATAGACCGGGCTATCATGATTCATAGCATCATGATTGGAGAAGAAGTAGAAGTTCATGAGGTTATATCCCAAGAACTTTATAAGGTGGCGAACAAGTCCTCTACCTTGGCAAGGTTAGCCTTCCCTCATCTCATTTGTCACCTCTGTTATTCGGTTGGAGTTGACATAAAGGAAGACATCCTTATTGATGAGGACAAGCCCATCACTAAGAAAAGGATGGAGCAAACAAGAGATCCCACTCATCATGAAATCCCTGAGATGCCTCAAGGGATGCACTTTCCGCCACAAAATTACTGGGAGCAAATCAACACCTCCCTAGGAGAATTGAGTTCCAACATGGGACAACTAAGGGTGGAGCACCAAGAACATTCCATCCTCCTCCATGAGATTAGAAAAGATCAAAATATCATGAGAGAGGAGCAACAAAGGCAAGGAAGAGACATTGAGGAGCTCAAGCACTCCATAAGATCTTCAAGAGGAAGAACAAGCCGCCATCACTAAGGTGGACCCGTTCTTTAATCTCCTTGTTCTTTATTTTTCTGTTTTTTTTTTTCGAAAAATCATGCTTATGTGTATCTATGTTTGTGTCTTATGATCATTAGTGTCTTAGTGTCTATACCTTAAAGTTATGAATGTCCTATGAATCCACCACCTTTCTTAAATGAAAAATGTTCTTAATGAAAAAGAGAAGAATTGCATGAATTTTGAATTTTATAACAGATTAATTATTTTGATGTGGTGGCAATGCCTTTGATTTCTGAATGTATGCTTGAACAGTGCACATGTCTTTTGAATTTGTTGTTCATGAATGTTGGCTCTTGAAAGAATGATGAGAAAAGGAGACATGTTACTGAGGATCTGAAAAATCATAAAAATGATTCTTGAAGCAAGAAAAAGCAGTGAATTCAAAAAAAAAACGAAAAAAAAAACGAAAAAAAGGGGGAAAAAAGAAAAAGAAAAAATAATGAAGTCGTGATCCAAGGCAAAAAGAGTGTGCTTAAGAACCCTGGACACCTCTAATTGGGGACTCTAGCAAAGCTGAGTCACAATCTGAAAAGGTTCACCCAATTATGTGTCTGTGGCATGTATGTATCCGGTGGTAATACTGGAAGACAGAGTGCTTTGGGCCACGGCCAAGACTCATAAAGTAGCTGTGTTCAAGAATCATCAAACTTAACTAGGATAATCAATAACATTATCTGGATTCTGAGTTCCTATAGAAGCCAATCATTCTGAATTTCAAAGGATAAAGTGAGATGCCAAAACTGTTCAGAGGCAAAAAGCTAAAAGCCCCGCTCATCTAATTAATACTGATCTTCATAGATGTTTTTGGAATTCATTGCATATTCTCTTCTTTTTATCTTATTTGATTTTCAGTTGCTTGGGGACAAGCAACAATTTAAGTTTGGTGTTGTGATAAGCGGATAATTTATACGCTTTTTGGCATCATTTTGGTATGTTTTTAGTATGTTTTAGTTAGTTTTTATTATATTTTTATTAGTTTTTAGTTAAAATTCACTTTTCTAGACTTTACTATGAGTTTGTGTGTTTTTCTGTGATTTCAGGTATTTTCTGGCTGAAATTGAGGGATCTGAGCAAAAATCTGATTCAGAGGCTGAAAAGGACTGCAGATGCTGTTGGATTCTAACCTCCCTGCACTCAAAGTAGATTTTCTGGAGCTACAGAAGCCCAATTGTCACGTTCTCAATTGCGTTGGAAAGTAGACATCCTGGGCTTTCCATCAATGTATAATAGTTTATACTTTTCTCGAGATTTGATGGCCCAAACAGGCGTTCCAAGTCAGCTCAAGAATTCTGGCGTAAAATGCCGGAACTGGCACAAGAATGGGAGTTAAACGCCCAAACTGGCACAAAAGCTGGCGTTTAACTCCAAGAGAAGTCTCTACACATGAAAGCTTCAATGCTCAGCCCAAGCACACACCAAGTGGGCCCGAAAGTGGATTTTTATGTCATTTACTCATTTCTGTAAACTCTAGGCTACTAGTTCTCTACAAATAGGACCTTTTGCTATTGTATTTGACATCTTTTGATCACTTTAGATCTTAGGATCATCTTTGGATGTCTAGTTCTTAGGTCATTGGGAGGCTGGCCTCTCGGCCATGCCTAGACCTTGTTCTTATGTATTTTCAACGGTGGAGTTTCTACACACCATAGATTAAGGTGTGGAGCTCTGCTGTACCTCGAGTATCAATGCAATTACTATTGTTCTTCTATTCAACTCGGCTTATTCTTGTTCTAAGATATCACTTGTTCCTCAACTTGATGAATGTGATGATCCGTGACACTCATCATCATTCTCACCTATGAACGTGTGCCTGACAACCACCTCCGTTCTACCTTAGATTGAGTGGATATCTCTTGGATCCCTTAATCATAATCTTCATGGTATAAGCTAGAATTGATGGCGACATTCAAGAGAATCCGGAAGGTCTAAACCTTGTCTGTGGTATGAGTAGGATTCAAGGATTGAATGATTGTGACGAGCTTCAAACTCGCGATTGTGGGGCGTTAGTGACAGATGCAAAAGAATCACTGGATTCTATTCCGGCATGATCGAGAACTGACAGCTGAATAGTCGTGCTGTGACAGAGCGCGTTGAACATTTTCACTGAGAGGACGGGACTGTAGCCACTGACAACGGTGATGCCCAACATACAGCTTGCCATGGAAAGGAGTAAGAAGGATTGGATGAAGACAGTAGGAAAGCAGAGAGATGGAAGGGACAAAGCATCTCCATACACTTATCTGAAATTCTCACCAATGAATTACATAAGTATCTCTATCTTTATTTTATGCTTTATTCATAAATCATCCATAACCATTTGAATCTGCCTGACTGAGATTTACAAGATGACCATAACTTGCTTCATACCAACAATCTCCGTGGGATCGACCCTTACTCGCGTAAGGTTTATTACTTGGACAACCCAGTGCACTTGCTGGTTAGTTGTGCAAAGTTGTGATAAAGAGTTGAGATTGCAATTGAGCGTACCATGTTGATGGTGCCATTGATGATCACAATTTCGTGCACCACAATCCAACCTAAGGTAGTTTTCTTTCCTAGCTAGTCTAATAAAAAGGTTAAATAATTTAGCTGAATGCTAGGAGCTAAGTTTAGTGTTTCACACCAAAATAAATTTAGGAAGAATGAAAGATTCTAAGTTTGGTGTTCCACCAGTATTTATTTAAAAACACATTCTTACCTTCTGCATAATACTAGCTCCAAGCAACCAGAAAAATTGTTTAACCATTACGATATTTTCTAATTTCTAGTCCATAACCTTTAACAAGACTAAGAGAATTCATAAGTGGACAACCTGTTGCATTAGAGATAGTGGCAAGGAATCAAGTTTGGTGTTCCCACACCAGATTAAATCCAAAATCCACACTCAATTCATGCATACTAACCAGCCACCTAAGGGCTTGAGAAGCAAGCAACTTTTCAGAATTGTGCAGGGAACTAACAACCATTTGTAGATATTATGCATCATAACTCAAAAGGAGCACAACAGAAGAAAGAACAAGAGGATTGCAAACCAATAGGTTGTATCTATACTTAACTCTTGCTGTTGAGAAATGCTTTGACTTATGTCTTGCTAAAGTGTTCATTTAGTACAAGTAGAATCACTCTTTGCAACAAGTAAGCTAGTCTAAGTGTGTGCTTGTGTGTTTGCTTTTACTTAACTAAATGCATGCTCTGTCCCCTGTATCTTTTTAATTCAATAAAAGAAATGTTTGAAACATGAAGTAAGATGGTTCATTGCTAGTTAGAAGTCAAATAATAGTAAGTGGTGGCATGTATGTATGATTGTGTGGTAGCTCACTTTTAGTGAATAAAAGGACTAGATTGTTCTCCTTTTAAGTAGAAAGTAGCTCATTGTCTATGAATCTCAAAAATAAAAGTTCTTGGTTGAAAAGAAAAACAAGTAGGAATGAGAAAAGCCAAAAGTGGCAGCAAGAAAAATAAAAAGAAGAAAGAATAAAGCTAGACACCAATAGCTTGAACTTTAGAATATATGCCTGTGGTATCTTGTACTAGGATCTGCTTGGATTATTAAGTTCTTTGGAGTGCATCAACACTTGGTAACTTGGGTTAACTAACCCAGGATTATCAACTGAAAGTCCACTATCAAGAGTAACTTAACTACAAGGCATTTAGTAACCCAAAGAGGTGCTGGGCATCAATGTTCTAAGAAGGAATGTGAGCCAAGTGTCTATAGTGAATAATGTGTCAAGCATAAATAAAGAAAAGAGCTTGTTACACATGACACTGAACTAAAGCTTATAGAAAAAAAAAGTAACCAAGGAAAAAGGAATAATGAGAGGTCATAGCAGTGTGTTGCTTGTTGCTTGGAGGAGACTTTCTAGGCCTAAATGTCAATAAGAAGTGAGTAGTTACATATCTGCATAAAACCCCATGAGCTACCAATAATACTCTTCTAGCATAAACATCCTCTTCCATTTCATTCTTTCTTCTCAATAAATTCAGTACTTGCTTGGGGACAAGCAAGCTTTAAGTTTGGTGTTGTGATGACAGGTCATCTTAGCCTAGTTTCACTAGTCTTTTTCTTTTGTTTTCAATAGATTTTATGCACTCTCTTGAGCCATAAGTAAGCCATTTGGGTATAATTTCATGTTTCCTTAGATTCAATCAACCATGGATAAATTGATGCATTTTCATGAGTTTTTGTGCCATAACTGCTTGAATTTCAAGAAGAAGAAGAACTTTCATGATTACAGCATAGCTTTGATGCAATTGTTGATTGATGATAGGTGGAAAGAGGCTTGGAAGAAGGTTAAAGAAAAGGAGATGGCAAGGGCAAAAAGAAGGACTCACGCAAACTTAAGCTCAAACGTGAGGAAAAGCATAATTTCACCCTGGATGCAAGCAAAGTTTGCGCCAACAAACTTGAGGTTAAACATTGGCTTGAAGAATTTCCAACCAGGGAAGCCAAAAGCTTGCGCCAACATTTGACTCAAACTTGAGGTCAAATGTTGGCTCAAAAAAACATCAACCCTGGAGCTCACCAAGTTTGCGCCAGCGTTTGCCTCAAACTTGAGGTCAAACGTTGGGCCAAAGAGGAACTAGGAAGAGCCAAGTTTGAGTTCAAGTTGGACCTCAAAATTGGACTAAAACGCCAATGACAGCACAAGGGGCAATCTGCATAATGAAGTTTGAGTCAAAGTTTACCTCAAACTTTGACTCAAACTTGAATGGTTCATGGCCCGGTTCAAGGCATAGGTTCTTCCCAAGGTTAAAAGCATTCAACGGAGGCTATTGTCAACCCAATTCCATCAAGAGTAAAGGCCCAATTCAAGGCTTGAAGACCATTAGAAGAAAATGAATAAATAGTTTAGATTTTAAGTTTTAGGGAGGCTTTTACTTTTAGAAATTTTCTAGCTTACGGATTAGAGCTCATTTTTGGATTTTTCATTGTTGTTTTGAGTTTGATTTAGAGTTTTCGGGGGAATTGGAGAGGAGAATTGAATTCTCTTCCTTGGGATTTTCTTCCCCTTCGTTGTTTACTTTGCTTCGAGTTTGGGTGTTGAGATTTGAAGAAATTCTGTTTCAATCTCACCTCACTGTTTGATTTACCGAACCATTTTGAGAAATTGAACTTTGGATTTACTTTTCTACATTGCTCTCTTCTTTAATTTTGCAATCGCTCTCTGAATTTGGATCTAGGAAGGCATTGAGATCTAGACTTAGTTATCTAGTCGCTTGGGTCCTGAGATCTGCTGGTTTTCATTTTAATTTCTTTGATTGAATACTTCTCCAAGTTCATTTTCATTTCCGTTTGAGATCCGGTTCATTTGAATTCATCTTCTCCTCTTCCGTTTGTTAAATTTTACTTTTCTTTGTTTAATTTCTGCAAACCCATATCCCTGACCCATTTACAATTCAAGCAATTTACATTTCTTACACTCTAAGATTCTGCAATTTACATTTCTTGCGTTCTAAGTTCTGCCATTTAATTTCTTGTTCTTTAAGATTCAGCACTTTTATTTTCTGTTCTCTTTAATTTACTGCAATTTACCCTTTCCCTTTACATTTCATGCAATTTAGCTTTTGTCAATCACAAATCACACAACTCAACTTCTATTTGCTTGACTAAATCAACCACAAAGCTAAAATTGCTCAATCCTTCAATCCCTGTGGGATCGACCTCACTCCCGTGACTTTTATTACTTGATGCGACTCGATACACTTGCCGGTGAGTTTTGTGTCAGATCGTTTTTCGCACATCAAGTTTTTGGCGCCGTTGCCGGGGATTGAATAGATTGACAATGATTAAGTGAGGTGGTAGTTTAGATCAAGCACTTTTTCTTTAATTTTAATTAACCCACTAACTGTTTGAGATTTTGTCTCAATTAACTGCACTCAAATTTCAAGAGTGCTGCTGTTTGTTCTTTGTGGATAGTGTGTATGACACAGGTAAGGGGAGAGATTCCTCACTTCTCTGAGCAAGACCAACGAACTCTCAGGTGGTTGAGAAAAAATATTTTGGAATTTTTTAATCTTTTACAATTAGAAAAAAAATATTTTTTTTAGTTTAAAAATAAAAAATAATAAATTTACAGATTTGTTGTTTATTAGATATTGTTTGACTTTATTTTATTTTTCTTATTTAAATAAAAAATATATAATTATTTAATTTAAAAATTTAAAAATTAAAAATTTAATTTTTTAAATTTTTTATTTTTTAAAAATATTTTATATTTTTTTATTCACCGGATAATTCTACACCCAGATAGTTGATTGTTTTTTTGCAGCACTTGTTCACATATTAAGAATAAATTAATTTAAAAAATTTTAAATTTTAAATTTTTTTTTATTTTTTGGATATTTTTGTAATTTTATATTTTTTTACAATTAGAAAAAAATATTTTTTTAGTTTAAAAATTAAAAAAATAATAAATTTACAGATCTAGTATTTATTAGATATTTTTGGACTTTATTTTATTTTTCTTATTTAAATAAAAAACATTTAATAATATAATTTAAAAATTCAAAAATAAAAAATTTAGTTTTTTAAAATTTTTTATTTTTTTAAGAAATATTTTTAATTTTTTTATTCACCGGATAATGCTACACCCAGACAGTTAATTTTTTTTTGCTGAACGTGTTCACAAATTAACAATAAATTAATTTAAAAAATTTAAAATTTTAATATTTTTTATTTTTGGATATTTTGGGAATTTTTTATTTTTTACAACTAGAAAAAAAATATTTTTTTAGTTTAAGATTTAAAAATAAATAATAATTTTACAGATCTGTTGTTTACTAGATATCGCTGGACTTTATTTTATTTTTATTATTTAAATAAAAAATTTAATAATATAATTTAAAAATTCAAAAATAAAAAATTTAGATTTCTAAAATTTTTTATTTTTTTAAAAATATTTTTTATTTTTTTATTCACCGAAAAATGCTTGACAGACACAGTTGACTTCTTTTACTTCACTTGTTCACAAATTAAGAATAAATTAATTTAAAAAATTTAATATTTTAATTTTTTTTAATTTTTGGATATTTTTTGAATTTTTTAATTTTTTACAATAAGAAAAAATATTTTTTTAGTTTAAAAATAAAAAAATAATAAATTTATAGATCTGGTTTTATTAGATATTGCTGGACTTTATTTTATTTTTATTATTTAAAAAAACATTTAATAATATAATTTAAAAATTCAAAATAAAAAAATTTAGATTTTTAAAATTTTTTTATTTTTTAAAAAAATATTTTTCATTTTTTTATTCACCGAATAATTCTACACCCAGATAGTTTACTTTTTTTGTTGCACTTGTTCACATATTAAGAATAAATTAATTTAAAAAATTTAAATTTTTAATTTTTTTATTTTTTGGATATTTTTAGAATTTTATATTTTCTACAATTAGAAAAAAAATTTTTAGTTTAAAAATAAAAAATAATAAATTTATAGATCTGGTGTTTCTTAGACATTGTTGGACTTTATTTTATTTTTATTATTTAAAAAAACATTTAATAATATAATTTAAAAATTAAAAATTAAAATATTTAGATTTTTAAAAAATATTTTTTATTTTTTTATTCACCGGATAATACTACACCCAGACAGTTGACTGTTTTTTTGTTGCACTTGTTCACGTATTAAGAATAAATTAATTTAAAAAATTTTAAATTTTAAATTTTTTATTTTTTGGATATTTTAGGAATTTTTTATTTTTTACAACTAGAAAAAAATATTTTTTTAGTTTAAAATTTTAAAAAAATTATAAATTTACAAATCTATTGTTTACTAGATATTGCTGGACTTTATTTTTTTATTATTTAAATAAAAAACATTTAATAATATAATTTAAAAATTCAAAAAAATTTAGTTTTTTAAAATTTTTATTTTTTTAAAATATTTTTTATTTTTTATTTATCGGATAATGCTACACTCAAATAGTTGACTTTTTTTTCCTGCACTTGTTCACATATTAAAAAAAATATTTTAAAAATTTAAAATTTTAATTTTTTTTATTTTTTGGATATTTTTGGAACTTTTTATTTTTTTACAATTAGAAAAAAATATTTTTTAGTGTAAGAATTAAAAAATAATAAATTTACAGATCTGTTATTTACTAGATATTGCTGGACTTTATTTTATTTTTATTATTTAAATAAAAAACACTTAATAATATAATTTAAAAATTTAAAAATAAAAAATTTAGTTTTTTAAAATTTTTTATTTTTTGAAAAATATTTTTTATTTTTTATTCACCAGATAATGCTACACCAGGCAATTGACTTTTTTTTTCTGCACTTGTTCACAGATTAAGCATAAATTAATTTAAAAAATTTAAAATTTTGATTTTTTATTTTTTGGATATTTTTGGAATTTTTTATTATTTTAAAATTAGCAAGAAATATTTTTTAGTGTAAAAATTAAAAAAATAATAAATTTACAGATCTGTTGTTTACTAGATATTGCTGGACTTTATTTTATTTTTATTATTTAAAGATAAAACACTTAATAATATAATTTAAAAATTCAAAAATAAAAAATTTAGTTTTTTAAAATTTTTTATTTTTTTAAAAATATCTTTTATTTTTTGGATATTTTGGGAATTTTTTATTTTTTACAACTTGAAAAAAAATATTTTTTAGTTTAAAATTTAAAAAATATTATAAATTTACAGATCTATTGTTTATTAGATATTGTTGGACTTTATTTTTTTATTATTTAAATAAAAAACATTTAATAATATAATTTAAAAATTCAAAAAAAATTAGTTTTTTAAAATTTTTTATTTTTTAAAAATATTTTTTATTTTTTTTTTACCGGATAATGCTACACCCAGACAGTTAACTTTTTTTTTGCTGAACATGTTCACGTATTAAGAATAAATTATTTCAAAAATTTAAAATTTTAATTTTTTTTATTTTTGGATATTTTTGGAACTTTTTATTTTTTTACAATTAGCAAAAAATATTTTTTAGTGTAAAAATTAAAAGATAATAAATTTACAGATCTGTTATTTACTAGATATTGCTGGACTTTATTTTATTTTTATTATTTAAATAAAAAACACTTAATAATATAATTTAAAAATTTAAAAATAAAAAATTTTGTTTTTTAAAATTTTTTATTTTTTATTTTTTATTCACCGGATAATGCTACACCCAGATAGTTGATTGTTTTTTTGCTGCACTTGTTCACAATTAATAATAAATTAATTTCAAAATTTAAAATTTTTATTTTTTTATTTTTTTGGATACTTTTGGAATTTTTTATTTTTTACAACTCGAAAAAAATATTTTTTTAGCATAAAATTTAAAAGAAATAATAAATTTACAGATCTATTGTTTACTAGGTATTGCTAGACTTTATTTTATTTTTATTTTTTAAATAAAAAACATTTAATAATATAATTTAAAAATTCAAAAAAAATTTAGTTTTTTAAAATTTTTTATTTTTTTAAAAATATTTTTTATTTTTTATTCATTGGATAATGCTACACCCAGATAGTTGACTTTTTTTTGCTGCACTTGTTCACAAATTAAGCATAAATTAATTTAAAAATTTTGAAATTTTATTTTTTTATTTTTTGGATATTTTTTGAATTTTATAATGTTTTACAATTAGAAAAAAATATTTTTTTAGTTTAAAATTAAAAAAATAAATTTACAGATCCGTTGTTTATTAGATATTGCTAGACTATATTTTATTTTTATTATTTCAATAAAAAATATTTAATAATATTGATGACATGTCACTATGTCATGTTTTTCTATGCTTTTTCATACAAGAAATTGATAATTAGTGCTTAAATATTGCATTCTTTTATGCTTAAATGGTATATTTCCTTGATATTTTAATTTTATAAATTTGGTAGGAAATAAGAAGAAAAAGAAGCAAAGAAGCACAAAATAAGCTAAAAAGGAGAAAAAAAGAGCTTTGAGGCACACTTTGAAGTTGGAGCACACTTTGGAGCCTTAGGCCACGCTTTTAAAAGCGTGGCCCATGACCAAATCAAGGAAGCATCACAATCAGCACTCACAAAGCTCAGTTCACTAAGTGAACTTAGCTTTGCCGTACAAGAAACTTAGCTTGGAAGCAAGAATTTTCGCTTAAGTTAAAACTTGGGCGTTTACAGCATGACCATGCCTCCTTCAAAGGGCCATAACTTGAGATACAGACATCCAATTGATGTGCTTCCAGTTGCATTGGAAAGCTGACATTCAGAGCTTTCCAACGATATATAATAGTTTATATTTGGCATGAAATTGAGGCACATGTGACATGCATCTTTAAGGGCCAAAAATAAGCAAGAAAAAAATCAGCCAATGCTTCCACCAAGGTTCGAAGCTGGAGCCTCCCTCCAAAGCAAAATAGCGCTCAGTTCACTTTCCCAACTGAGCTTTATCGGGCTCCCACTCAAGAAAATTCAAGGAAAAGGCTCACAAAAGTGCTTCCACCAAAGTTCGAACCCAAGACCTCATACTCAAGCCAAAGGCGCTACCAAGGCACACAAAGGAAAGCTCAGTTAACTTTTCCAACTGAGCACTACTCCCCCATGCACTCCAACAACGTGACACGGGCAAGGATCAAAGGGGGCAGCAACAAGGAAGGCTTGGTGCGTACAACTTGGCACACCAAGTGCAAATAGAGAGCTCAGTTTGGTATTTGAACTGAGCCGTGCCCTAGGAGTGTCACCCATGGGCCAAAATTCAACCAAAATTCCATTTAAATTCAATTCTTCACCAAATTGAATCAAGGCCAACCAAACCCATCTCTCTTCAAATCCAAAGGAAGCAAAGCCCACATCATCACTCAAAGGCACAAGAACAAGCTAGAATTAGGATTTTCATTTAATTTGTTTTTCATTTCAATTTCATTTTATTTTCATTTTGTAAAAAGCCTATATAAAGGCATCATTCTCATTTTCATCGGGGGAGAGGAGGTCAGTTCCATTAGAGAGTAAGGAGGCTGGCTCCACTAGGAAGCATTAGGATTAGAGAGCTCTCTCTTAGTTTTCATTTTCGTTTTGGATCTTGGGTGGAGAATTGAAGAACTTCTGTTTCAATTCCACCTTGAGATCTCTTGTTAATCTTTCTGCATAATTCAAATTCTGTTTACTACCTTCACTTTCTTTTCTTCTGCAATTTACTTTTATATTTTCATTTTGCAATTGTTCTTGTTGGATCAAGGAAGGATTTGAGATCTAGACTTGTTTTCTAGTCTCTTTGATGACGAGTCATCTTAGCCTAGTTTCACTAGTCTTTTTCTTATGTTTTCAATTGATTTTATGCACTTTCTTGAGCCATAAGTAAGCCAATTGGGTAGAATTTCATGTTTTCTTTGATTCAATCAACCATGGATAAATTAATGCAATTTCATGAGATTTTGTGCTATAATTGTCATATATTATGAAAGAATAACAAACTCATAATTTTGAGCATAGCTTTGATGTGTTTGGTTGATTGATGATAGGGGAAAAGAGCTTTGAAAAAGGTTGAAGAAATAAGAAAGGGCAAGGAGCAAGAGAGAACAAAAAGCTTGAGCAAAAGCTTGCCTCAAACTTTAGCTCAAACTTTTGGAAGAATTGAATTCACCCTGGATGAAGAAAAAGCTTGCGCCAACGTTTGCCTCAAGCTTTTTGGCAAACGTTGGCGCCACACACCAACACCCTGGAGGCAAAAGCTTGCGCCAACGTTTGCCTCAAGATTTTTGGCAAACGTTGGCGCTACACACCAACACCCTGGAGGAACAAAAGCTTGCGCCAACGTTTGCCTCAAGCTTTTTGGCAAACGTTGGTGCCACACATGCACATAAGGGGATCCACATTTGGCTTAAAGTTTGACCTCAAACTTTAGCTCAAACGTGGATAGCAGCAAAACGGGGTGGCTGATATGAAAAGCTTGAGCCAAAGTTTGCCTCAAACTTTGACTCAAGCTTTTGTGCTTTATGTCCCGGTTCAAAATGGGTTTCTCTCCAACTCCAAGAGCAATCAACAGAGGCCTTTTTCAACCCAATTCCATCAAGAGCAAAGGCCCAATTCAAGGCTTGAAGATCATTTGAAGAGAGTGTATAAATAGTTTAGAATTTAAGTTTTCGGGGAGCTTTTCCTTTTAGTTTGGCTGAGTAGTTTTGGAGAGCTTTTGGGTTTTAGAGTTATTTTAAGTTTCTGAGTCTTGGGGGAAGGAGAATTGAATTCTCTTCCTCTTAGTTTTCTTGTTTTCAATTTCAATTACACTTGTCTTGAGTCTTGGGTGTTGAGAATTGGGGAAATTCTGTCTCAATCTCACCTTGAGATCTCTTTCTGTTTCTTTTACTGCACCATTGGAGAATTGAGATTTAAATTTAAGTTTTCTTATGTTTTGATCTTTAATTTCGTTGCAATTGCTTTCTGAATTGGATCAAGGAAGGTAGTGAGATCTAGACTTAGTTTTCTAGTCTCTTGACCCCTGAGATCTGAAATTTCATTTTAATTCCTCTGTTGAATGTGTCTTCAAGTCAATTTACATTTTCTGTTTGAAATTCATTGCAATTAGTTTCATCTTCTACTTTTCTGTTTATTGCAATTTACCTTTCCTTGTTTAATTTCTGCAAATCTAATTCCCAATTCCCTTTACAATTCAAGCCATTTACATTTCTTGCACTTTAAGATTCTGCAATTTATATTTCTTGCGTTCTAAGTTTTTGCCATTTAATTTCTCGTTCTTTAAGATTCAGCACTTTATTTTCTGTTCTCTTTAATTTCATGCAATTTACCCATTCCCTTTTACATTCCATGCAATTTAATTATTGTCAAACACAAATTCACACAAATCAACTTCTGTTTGCTTGACTAAATCAACCACTAAACTAAAATTGCTCAATCCTTCAATCCCTGTGGGATCGACCTCAGTCCCGTGAGTTTTATTACTTGATGCGACCCGGTACACTTGCCGGTGAGTCTTTTGGTGATTGGAAATTCATTTTCCAAAATACACCATCAAGTTTTTGGCGCCGTTGCCGGGGATTGAAATAGATTGACAATGATTAAGTGAGGTGGTAGTTTAGATCAAGCACTTTTTCTTTAATTTTTAACTAACACACTAACTGTTTGAATATTTGCTTAAGCTAACTAAAACTTCATTCTAGCAATAGATTGAAGTGTCACTGGTTGTGTTTCTTTTGTGTTGTTTGTATGTCAGGTACAGGGAGAGTTACTCCTGTTTTATCTGAAGCTGACCAGAGAACTTTAAGGAGATTAAGTAGAGCCAAAAGAGGGAAAGGCATTGTTGGAGAGGAAGAATTTGAGGAAGAATATCACGAGATGGAAGGAGATCCATCTAATCCAGGAGGAGGGGTTAACAATAACCCTCAACAGAGGAGAGTACTGGCCTCCTACACTTTTGCAAATGCTAGACATTGTGGAAGCAGCATTCTCACTCCAAATGTCAATGCGAACAACTTTGAGTTGAAGCCACAACTCATTACACTTGTCCAGAACAATTGTTCCTATGGAGGAAGCCCACTAGAGGATCCTAACCAGCACTTATCCACCTTTTTGAGGATTTGCGATACTGTTAAATCCAATGGTGTGAATCCTGAAACTTACAAACTTCTGCTGTTCCCATTCTCTCTAAGGGATAAGGCCGCTCAATGGCTAGAAACATTTCCAAAGGGAAGCATCAACACTTGGGATGATTTGGTGAGTAAGTTTCTTGCCAAGTTTTACCCCCCCTCAAAGGATCATCAGGTTGAAGACTGAAGTGCAGACATTCACGCAAATGGAGGCTGAAAATCTGTATGAAGCATGGGAGAGATATAAGGCTCTGCTGAGGAAATGTCCACCAGAGATGTTCACTGAGTGGGACAAGCTACAGAACTTCTATGAAAGGCTCACTCTAAAGGCTCAAGAGGCACTTGATCACTCAGCTGGAGGATCATTGCAACTGATGAAAACTGCAGAAGAAGCTCAAAATCTCATTGACATGGTGGCTAACAATCAGTATTTCTTTGCTCATCAAAGGCAACGCCAACCATCACAAAGAAGAGGAGTAATGGAACTGGAAGGAGTGGACTCAATCTTAGCTCAAAACAAAATGATGCAGCAACAGATTCAACAACAATTTGAGCAAATGGCCAAAAGAATTGATGGCCTACAAGTAGCATCAGTGAGTGCCACAAGCCAACCAACCAATCCTTGGGGCAGAATGAGGAGAACCAAGAGGAACAACAACAAGAGCAAGTGCAGTATATGCACAACCAAGGTTCAAATGAGGTGTATGGTGATACCTACAATCCATCCTGGAAGAACCACCCAAACCTCAGATGGGGGGATAACCACAACCAAAACCAACAACCATGGCAGAGGAACTCAAACTCAAACACCTTAAGAAACAACCAAAACCACAACTAACAGCAGACTAGCCAAAACCCTTATAGAAAACCCCAAAATAACTTCCCCAACTCCAACCATTTTCCATCCAATAACCAACTCACTAACCATAACACTCACCATCAACCATCAACACCCTATAACCAAGCAACTTCACATGACTCTCAGAGGATCACCAACCTGGAAATGCTAATGGAGAAGATGATGAAAAACCAAGAATTGACAGCACGGAACCAGGAAGCATCCATAAAGGGCCTAGAAAGGCAAATTGGTCAGCTCTCCAAGCAATTCACCAATGAAAGACCATCAAGTTCCCTGCCGAGTGACACAATCCCAAATCCTAAGGAAGAATGCAAGGCGATACAATTAAGGAGTGGGAGAACATTGATGAGCAACAATGACACTACAAAGAAGCAAATGGAGAGCAGCAAAAGACCAATAGAAGATGAAAAGCCAACAAAGGCAGATGAAGCCGAGGATCAAGTTGTGACGCCAAACAAGGACACTGAGAAACTCAAAGAGAAGAACAACCAGCCACACAGTTCAAAAGAAGTGATTCAGGGACAACAGCAAGTGGGAAAGAGCATCACACCTCCACTACCATATCCCCAGAGGTTCAGCAAAGAAACTAAGGACCAACATTTTCATAAGTTCCTTGAGACTTTCAAGAAGCTGGAGATCAATATTCCCTTGGCTAAACCACTTGAACAAATGCCTCTGTATGCCAAATTTTTGAAAGAGCTTATCAACAAGAAAAGAAGTTGGGAGGAGAAAGATACCATACTGCTTACTGAGGAGTGCAGGGCTTTGATTCAAAAAGGGCTTCCTCCTAAGCTTGAAGACCCCGGGAGCTTCTTGCTGCCTTGCACCATTGGGGAATTAACCATCACTAAGGCAATGTGCGATCTAGGAGCAAGTATTAACTTAATACCCTCATCTTTGATGAAAAAGCTGCATATAGAGGAAGTTAAACCGGTACAGATGTCTCTAGAGCTGGTAGACAAGTCAATGGTATACCCCAGGGGTGTGATTGAAAACCTTCTAGTCAAGGTGGACAAATTCATATACCCTGCAGACTTTGTGGTTTTAGACTCAAATGGGGATGAAAGTGATTCTATCATACTTGGGAGACCTTTCTTGGCCACTGCTAGGGCTATCATAGACGTAGAGCAAGGCGAATTAACTCTCAGAATGCATGATAAGAGTGTCACTCTGAAAGTATTACCAGAAGCGCAGTTCAGTAATGAAAAGAAAGACTATATAGAACTCGACAAGGAAGAATCACAATTAAAGGAAGAAAGCAACAAGGCGATTCACAGCAACATCCCAAGGCAAAAGATTATGCAGAAGGATGCAGAAGTTCAAGAGGATATTGGAGTGTTAGCCACTAAGATGAGAGATCTCCAAAGTAAGCCTACGGCCAAAGGAGAAAGATTAACAAAAGAAAGCAAGAAACACAGAAACAAGACAAAAAGGGGTTGGAAGAACAGAAAGATTCCAACAGAAGGGCTTTCCAAAGGTGATAAAGTGCAATTGATCTATCAACAACTGGGAGCAAGCCAACAGATTGATGATTACTACACTATCAGCAATATACTCTCATTAGAGCATGCTGAAATTGAACACCAAGGAACAAAGAGGAGGATCACAGTCAGGGGAGATAAGTTGAGGCACTACAATCATCAACCACCATAAAAGAAAGCCCCAGTGTCAAGCTAGTGACATTAAAAGAGCGCTTGTTGGGAGGCAACCCAGCCTGAGGTAGTTTTCTTTTCATAGCCTTTTCAATAAAAATGTTGAATAATTGGTATGCATTGCAAAGAGCTAAGTTTGGTGTTGCACACCAAAACAATTGAAGGGAGAATGAAGGATTCTAAGTTTGGTGTTCCACCAAAATCTCATTTAAAAGCACATTCTCACTTCCTGACCAATGCTAGCTCCAAGCAATCAAACAGATTATTCAACCACTTAACTGCTTCCTAGTCTGAACTCCATAACCTTTAGCAAAGACACAAGATCTTACATATAGTTAACCTGTTGTATCAGAGGAAGTGGCAAGGAATTAAGTTTGGTGTTCCCACACCAAATTAAATCCAAAAGCCACACTCTGTTCATATGTACTAATCAGTCACCTAAGGGCTTGAGAAGCAAGCAACTTTTGAGAATTATGCAGGAAACTAACCACCAATTGAAGACATTAGGCATCATAACTCAAAAGAGGCACAACAGAAGGAAGGACAAAGGAACTGCAAACCAATAGGTTGTATCTATACTTAACTCTTGCTGTTGAGAAATGATCTGACTTAAGCCTTGCTAAAGTGTTCATCTAATGCAAGTAGAATCACTCTTTGCAATAAGTAAGCTAGTCTAAGTGTGTGCTTGTGTGTTTACTTTCACTTAACTAAAAAGCATGCTTTGTCCCCTGCATCTTAAATTCAATAAAAGAAATGTTTTGAATGTGAAGTGAGTTAGTTCTTTGTTAGATAGAAGTACAATAAAGGTAAGTGGTGGTATGTATGTGTGATTGTATGATAACTCACTTTTAGTGAATAAGAGAACTAGGTTGTCTCCTTTTAAGTAGAAAGTAGCTCACTGTCTATGAATCTCAATCAACTAAAAAGTCCTTGGTTAAAAAGAAAAACAAAAAGAGAAAAGAAAGATCCAAAAGTGGCAACAGAACAAAAGAAAAAAAAGAAACAAAGCTAGACACCAATAGCTTGAACCTTAGAATATATGCATGTGGTGTCTTTGTACTAGGATCTGCTTGGATTATTAAGTTCTTTGGAGTGCATCAACACTTGGTGACTTGGGTTAACTAACCCGGGATCATCAACTGAAAGTCCATTATCAAGAGCAACCTAACTACAAGGCATTTAGTAACCCAAAGAGGTGCTGGGCATCAATGTTCTAAGAAGGAATGTGAGCCAAGTGTCTATCGTGAATAATGTGTCAAGCATAAAGAAAGAAAAGAACTTGTTACACATGACACTGAACTAGAGCTTTTGAAGAAAAATAATAGTCAAGGACAAAGGAATAATGAAAGGTCATAGCAGTGTGTTGCTTGATGCTTGAGGGAGACTTTCTAGGCCTAAAAGTCAATAAAAAGTGAGTATTTACATATCTACATGAAAACCCCATGAGCTACCAATAATACTCTGCTAGCATGAACACCCTCTTCCATTTTATTCTTTCTTCTCAATAATTCCTTTCTTGCTTGGGGACAAGCAAGTTTTAAGTTTGGTGTTGTGATGACGAGTCATCTTAGCCTAGTTTCACTAGTCTTTTTCTTATGTTTTCAATTGATTTTATGCACTTTCTTGAGCCATAAGTAAGCCAATTGGGTAGAATTTCATGTTTCCTTTGATTCAATCAACCATGGATAAATTAATGCAATTTCATGAGATTTTGTGCTATAATTGTCATATATTATGAAAGAATAACAAACTCATGATTTTGAGCATAGCTTTGATGTGTTTGGTTGATTGATGATAGGGGAAAAGAGCTTTGAAAAAGGTTGAAGAAAGAAGAAAGGGCAAGGAGCAAGAGAGAACAAAAAGCTTGAGCAAAAGCTTCCTCAAACTTTAGCTCAAAGTTTTGGAACAATTGAATTCACCCTGGATGAAGAAAAAGCTTGCGCCAACGTTTGCCTCAAGCTTTTTGGCAAACGTTGGCGCCACACACCAACACCCTGGAGGAACAAAAGCTTGCGCCAACGTTTGCCTCAAGCTTTTTGGCAAACGTTGGCTCCACACATGCACATAAGGGGATCCACGTTTGGCTTAAAGTTTGACCTCAAACTTTAGCTCAAACGTGGATAGCAGCAAAAGGGGGTGGCTGATATGAAAAGCTTGAGCCAAAGTTCGCCTCAAACTTTGACTCAAGCTTTTGTGCTTTATGTCCCGGTTCAAAATGGGTTTCTCTCCAACTCCAAGAGCAATCAACAGAGGCCTTTTTCAACCCAATTCCATCAAGAGCAAAGGCCCAATTCAAGGCTTGAAGATCATTTGAAGAGAGTGTATAAATAGTTTAGAATTTAAGTTTTCGGGGAGCTTTTCCTTTTAGTTTGGCTGAGTAGTTTTGGAGAGCTTTTGGGTTTTAGAGTTATTTTAAGTTTCTGAGTCTTGGGGGAAGGAGAATTGAATTCTCTTCCTCTTAGTTTTCTTGTTTTCAATTTCAATTACACTTGTCTTGAGTCTTGGTGTTGAGAATTGGGGAAATTCTGTCTCAATCTCACCTTGAGATCTCGTTCTGTTTCTTTTACTGCACCATTGGAGAATTGAGATTTAAATTCAAGTTTTCTTCTGTTTTGATCTTTAATTTCGTTGCAATTGCTTTCTGAATTAGATCAAGGAAGGTAGTGAGATCTAGACTTAGTTTTCTAGTCTCTTGACCCCTGAGATCTGAAATTTCATTTTAATTCCTCTGTTGAATGTGTCTTCAAGTCAATTTACATTTTCTGTTTGAAATTCATTGCAATTAGTTTCATCTTCTACTTTTCTGTTTATTGCAATTTACCTTTCCTTGTTTAATTTCTGAAAATCTAATTCCCAATTCCCTTTACAATTCAAGACATTTACATTTCTTGCACTTTAAGATTCTGCAATTTACATTTCTTGTGTTCTAAGTTTCTGCCATTTAATTTCTCGTTCTTTAAGATTCAACACTTTATTTTCTGTTCTCTTTAATTTCATGCAATTTACCCATTCCCTTTTACATTCCATGCAATTTAATTCTTGTCAAACACAAATTCACTCAAATCAACTTCTGTTTGCTTGACTAAATCAACCACTAAACTAAAATTGCTCAATGCTTCAATCCCTGTGGGATCGACCTCACTCCCGTGAGTTTTATTACTTGATGCGACCCGGTACACTTGCCGGTGAGTCTTTTGGTGATTGGAAATTCATTTTCCAAAATACACCATCACTCTTTCACTCCTGAGATCTTCAACATCCTTTTAATTGCTGCAAATTAAGCATCAGTTTTTCTGTTTTCATTCTTCAAGCATTTTTGCTTTTTTGTTTAAGATCTATTGCAATTCAATTCATCTTTAATTCTTCTGTTTGTTGCAATCTGCTTCTGCTTGTTTAAATTCTGCAATTCCAGCTCCCAATCCCTTTTATAATTCAAGCAATTTACATTTCTTGCACTTTAAGATTCAGTCATTTACATTTCTTGCAATCTAAGTTTCTGTAATTTACATTTCTTGCAATTTAAGTTTAAGCTATTTTACTTTCTTGTTATTTAAGTTACTTGCAATTTTACTTTCTGCATCTTTTAAATTCCTTGCAATTTACTTTCTGTTGGCTACATTTCACACAATTCACTCAATGTTAGCTTGATTAAACTAATCACCCACTAAAGTTGCTTGATCCATCAATCCCTGTGGGATCGACCTCACTCTAAGTGAGTTTTACTACTTGATACGACCCGGTACACTTGCCGGTGAGTTTTGGGTGTTTGGAATTCGTTTTCAAAAAATCCATCAAGTTTTTGGCGCCATTGCCAGGGATTGATTTAGATCAACAATGATTAAGTGGGTGAAAAGTCTAGATCAAGCATTTTCTTTTTTTTTTTTGTTCTCTGTTTTAAATTGATAGCAAGGTGTTTGAGCTATTGCCTCACTAAGAAATTCTTTCTCTGTGACATGAATTTCAAATTTTATTGATGTTCACAAAATACAAATGGAGTTCTACTCGTCTTATGGTCAAACAAAATTTTATGGGATATCACCCACCATCACCAACCTCTAATAGTGGCTGGGAATATCACCAAGAGAATACAAATTTTAAGCACTCCAATCCATGGAGATTTGTTTCAGAGACACAAGATGAGCAAGAAAACCATATGGGATATTTTTCTCCACCACAAAATGATGCTAGTCATGATTCTAATGGTGGCTGGGAAGGGAATTCTAATGCTCCATATGATATTCATCCAAAGATATCATCATTTGACCATGTTTCAATAGAAAGCCCCTGTCAAAACTCACCACCCACACAAACTTCCATGAACCAAAGCCTCTCAAAGCTTGAGACCATGTTTGAAAAATATGAGAGGGAGGCACAGATATCCTGGAACGAGCAAGAGAATTCATTCAAAAACATAGAAGTGATGGTAAACCAAATGTTAAGTGCAAGGGAGAAAGTGGAAGAGCAAGATGAGGAGGCTACTGTATCAAGTGAACTTTCAATGAAGAATGAGGTGGTTGAAAATGAAACTGCACTTGAGATGACAAGGGAACATGAAGACTCACAACTCTCACAAACTTCCTTGACCCAAAAACTCTCAACAATTGAATCTGTGATTGAAAAATATGAAGAGGAGATGAAGAAATATTGGGAAGATCAACAAACCTCCTCAATGAAAAAGCTATTAAGTCAAATGTTGGATGCAAAGAAAGGAGTGGAGGAGCAAGAAAGTGAGGAAGTCATTCCAGAAAATTTACACTCAAGTGAGGCAGAGAAGTACATGAAGGAAGAGTTCATGGAACCACCAATTCAAAAGGCTCTGGATGAATACAAAACTCCAATAATCACACAGCAACCAAGTTTTGAATTCAAAGGAGTGAAGGCAACTAGCAAGAGCACCAATCCTGTCCTTGATCCAGCAAGCAAGATCAATCAAGCCATTTGCAAAAGGAAGCTTGCTGAGGAGAGTCCAAGACAAGGGACAGTAGCTGAATCTTCTCCCCCCTTGAGGTCATTCCTCTTAACAAATTGGAAGAAGAGGAAGAAAGTGAAGAACATGTCAACCGTAGGTAATATTTCTTTTCTTTTCTTTGTTTAATTTCTTTGTCTGCTTTGTTAAATTTCAATAAATTGGCATATGGTTACATTCTAAGTTTCGTGTTGCCATGCAACAATTTTCAATCCTTCTGAATGATTGCATCAAATCACAAAATTGAAAGTGTCACACTAAGATTCTAAGTTTGGTGTGCCATTTATTTTCAATACAATTTATTCAGCAACACCACTTGTATGCATAATCATAATGCCCTTTGCAGTGTCATTTTTCTTCTTAGTTGGATAATTTAGTTTCTCTCTTTGTTTTATTCATTTACTTGTTTTTAGAGCTTTCTTTTATTAACTGTTTTTGTTAATACATCACCAAGAGATCCTTATTCATGACATATTCTTGGCTTGGTGATTGTACTTAACATATAACAGTTTCTTTTGTTTAGTTTTAATTCAAATAAGATGGACATGTGACTGCATTCTAAGTTTGGTGTTGCTATGCAACAAAATTTACTTCCAATCTTTACTGGATACTTGCATTAATTCCAAGTGAAACTGTCACACTAAGTTTGGTGTGCCACTTATCTTTTATGCAATGTATTGTGCTCACCTTCTTAAGTTTGCAAATCACAATGTCTCTGTCTCTTGTGTCTTGATTATTATCTTTAATTTTGCTTGCTTAGAACACATGTACTACTAACATTTCATTGTGTAAGACATTCATGATCCATCTTAGCCCCATAGCCATTGTTCTAATTGTTGCTTGAGGATGAGCAAGCATTCTGAGTTTGGCAAGGAAAAGAGGAAAAATAGAGGAAAAAGGACAACAATAATGAAGATGAACTATAAGGTTGTAGAGTTCCTTTTCTTCTTATTTGTTTCCAGCACTTAAATTGCATGATTGTCTTCATCTTCTCTGTTTACATGTGTGTATGAATAAAGCATAGCTTGAATATTGATTTGTAACATGTTGTTGTGGCATTATGACTACCAACTTGAGTTTTGTGAGTTCAAAAGCAATAACACATCATAATCATAAACAAACAAGGCATTAAAGAAGAACTTAGCATGTGCATACAAGTTTTGGAAAGCTAATATGATTAATTATTGCTCAATTTCATTGGATTTTATTTAATTGAAGTTTTCATCTAGGACATTTTTTGAAATCTTTTGAAATCATGAAAACCTTGAAGAAGCAATTGCAAATTAAAGCAAGAAAGAAAAAGGGAAAGAATGAGAAAGCTGAAGGCTCTGAGTACCAATGACAATTCAATTGTTAAGTACTTGTGGTGTTTATGTATCAAGCCAAATGCTTGAAAACAAAACACTTAGAGTCAAGGTTAGGCTCAAGTGCAAATGCACTCCCTCAAAGCTCAAGGCTCTGAGCATCAATGATTAGAGAGTCAAGAAAAGAAACAAATGAACTTAATGAAGTCCTCTAATTCAAATTCTTGTGGTGCTTATGTATCAAGTGGTAATACTTGAAAACAAAGCATTTAGAGTCGTAGTTTTGTTATCAACTCATGGGGCAAAGCACCCAAAAGGAGAAGCTAATAAGAAAATGAAAAGCTTGTTTCAAGGAAGAAATATAAGAAAAAGATTTCATAAATTGAGCTAGATAGAAGCATCAATCATTTATATTTCTTTTGTGATTGTAGCATGCATAGAAAACTAGCCTACCAAGAACATTGAGTTGCTATTCTTCTTACCTTGGATTGTCAATCTCTATTGCATGATTCTTTTCTTGCTTGGGGACAAGCAAGGTTTAAGTTTGGTGTTGTGATGACATGTTACCATGTCATGTTTTTCTATGCTTTTTCATACAAGAAATTGATAATTAGTGCTTAAATATTGCATTCTTTTATGCTTAAATGGTATATTTCCTTGATATTTTAATTTTATAAATTTGGTAGGAAATAAGAAGAAAAAGAAGCAAAGAAGCACAAAATAAGCTAAAAAGGAGAAAAAAAGAGCTTTGGGGCACACTTTGAAGTTGGAGCACACTTTGGAGCCTTAGGCCACGCTTTTAAAAGCGTGGCCCATGACCAAATCAAGGAAGCATCACAATCAGCACTCACAAAGCTCGGTTCACTAAGTGAACTTAGCTTTGCCGTACAAGAAACTTAGCTTGGAAGCAAGAATTTTCGCTTAAGTTAAAACTTGGGCGTTTACAGCATGATCATGCCTTCTTCAAAGGGCCATAACTTGAGCTACAGACGTCCAATTGATGTGCTTTCAGTTGCATTGGAAAGCTGACATTCAGAGCTTTCCAACGATATATAATAGTTCATATTTGGCATGAAATTGAGGCACAAGTGACATGCATCTTTAAGGGAAAAAAATAAGCAAAAAAAAAAATCAGCCAATGCTTCCACCAAGGTTCAAAGCTGGAGCCTCCCTCCAAAGCAAAATAGCGCTTAGTTCACTTTCCCAACTGAGCTTTATCGGGCTCCCACTCAAGAAAATTCAAGGAAAAGGCTCACAAAAGTGCTTCCACCAAAGTTCGAACCCAAGACCTCACACTCAAGCCAAAGGCGCTACCAAGGCACACAAAGGAAAGCTCAGTTAACTTTTCCAAGTGAGCACTACTCCCCCATGCACTCCAACAACGTGACACGGGCAAGGATCAAAGGGGGCAGCAACAAGGAAGGCTTGGTGCACACAACTTGGCACACCAAGTGCAAATAGAGAGCTCAGTTTGGTATTTGAACTGAGCCGTGCCCTGGGAGTGTCACCCATGGGCCAAAATTCAACCAAAATTCCATTTAAATTCAATTCTTCACCAAATTGAATCAAGGCCAACCAAACCCATCTCTCTTCAAATCCAAAGCAAGCAAAGCCCACATCATCACTCAAAGGCACAAGAACAAGCTAGAATTAGGATTTTCATTTAATTTGTTTTTCATTTCAATTTCATTTTATTTTCATTTTGTAAAAAGCCTATATAAAGGCATCATTCTCATTTTCATCGGGGGAGAGGAGGTTAGTTCCATTAGAGAGTAAGGAGGCTGGCTCCACTAGGAAGCATTAGGATTAGAGAGCTCTCTCTTAGTTTTTATTTTTGTTTTGGATCTTGGGTGGAGAATTGAAAAACTTCTGTTTCAATTCCACCTTGAGATCTCTTGTTAATCTTTCTGCATAATTCAAATTCTGTTTACTACCTTCACTTTCTTTTCTTCTGCAATTTACTTTTATATTTTCATTTTGCAATTGTTCTTGTTGGATCAAGGAAGGATTTGAGATCTAGACTTGTTTTCTAGTCTCTTTCACACCTGAGATCTTCAACGTCCTTTTAATTGCTGCAAATTAAGCATCAGTTTTTCTGTTTTCATTCTTCAAGCATTTTTGCTTTTCTGTTTAAGATCTATTGCAATTCAATTCATCTTTAATTCTTCTGTTTGTTGCAATCTGCTTCTGCTTGTTTAAATTCTGCAATTCCAGCTACCAATCCCTTTTATAATTCAAGCAATTTATATTTCTTGCACTTTAAGATTCAGTCATTTACATTTCTTGCAATCTAAGTTTCTGCAATTTACATTTCTTGCAATTTAAGTTTAAGCTATTTTACTTTCTTGTTCTTTAAGTTACTTGCAATTTTACTTTTTGCATCTTTTAAATTCCTTGCAATTTACTTTCTGTTGGCTACATTTCACACAATTCACTCAATGTTAGCTTGACTAAATTAATCACCCACAAAAGTTGCTTGATCCATCAATCCCTGTGGGATCGACCTCACTCTAAGTGAGTTTTACTACTTGATACGACCCGGTATACTTGCCGGTGAGTTTTGGGTGTTTGGAATTCGTTTTCAAAAAATCCATCAAATATAATTTAAAAGTTGAAAAATAAAAATTTAGTTTTTAAAAATTTTTTATTTTTTGAAAAATATTTTTTATTTTTTATTCACCGGATAATGCTACACCCAGACAGTTGACCTTTTTTTGCTGCACTTGTTCACAAATTAAGCATAAATTAATTTAAAAAATTTAAAATTTTGATTTTTTATTTTTTTGGATATTTTTGGAATTTTTTATTATTTTAAAATTAGCAAAAAATATTTTTTAGTGTAAAAATAAAAAAAATAATAAATTTACAGATCTGTTGTTTACTAGATATTGCTGGACTTTATTTTATTTTTATTATATAAAGATAAAACACTTAATAATATAATTTAAAAATTCAAAAATAAAAAATTTAGTTTTTTAAAATTTTTTATTTTTTTAAAAATATTTTTTATTTTTTGGATATTTTGGGAATTTTTTATTTTTTACAACTAGAAAAAAAATATTTTTTTAGTTTAAAATTTTAAAAAAATTATAAATTTACAGATCTGTTGTTTACTAGATATTGCTAGACTTTATTTTATTTTTATTTTTTAAATAAAAAACATTTAATAATATAATTTAAAAATTCAAAAATAAAAAATTTATGTTTTAAAATTTTTTTATTTTTTTAAAAATATTTTTTATTTTTTATTCATTGGATAATGCTATACCGAGATAGTTGACCTTTTTTTGCTGCACTTGTTCACAATTAAGCATAAATTAATTTAAAAAATTTAAAATTTTAATTTTTTTATTTTTTGGATATTTTTTGAATTTTATAATGTTTTTCAATTAGAAAAAAATATTTTTTTTAGTTTAAAATTAAAAAAATTAATTTACAGATCCGTTGTTTATTAGATATTGCTAGACTTTATTTTATTTTTATTATTTAAATAAAAAACATTTAATAATATAATTTAAAAGTTGAAAAATAAAAATTTAGTTTTTTAAAATTTTTTATTTTTTGAAAAATATTTTTTACTTTTTATTCACCGGATAATGCTACACCTAGAAAATTGACTTTTTTTTGCTGCACTTGTTCACAAATTAAGCATAAATTAATTTAAAAAATTTAAAATTTTGATTTTTTATTTTTTGGATATTTTTGGAATTTTTTATTATTTTAAAATTAGCAAGAAATATTTTTTAGTGTAAAAATTAAAAAAATAATAAATTTACAGATCTGTTGTTTACTATATATTGCTGGACTTTATTTTATTTTTATTATTTAAAGATAAAACACTTAATAATATAATTTAAAAATTCAAAAATAAAAAATTTAGTTTTTTAAAATTTTTTAAAAATATTTTTTATTTTTTGGATATTTTGGGAATTTTTTATTTTTTACAACTAGAAAAATAATATTTTTTAGTTTAAAATTAAAAAAATATTATAAATTTACAGATCTATTATTTACTAGATATTGCTGGACTTTATTTTTTTATTATTTAAATAAAAAATATTTAATAATATAATTAAAAGTTCAAAAATAAAAAATTTAGTTTCTTAAAATTTTTTATTTTTAGAAAAATATTTTTTAATTTTTTATTCACCGGATAGTGCTAAACACAGACAGTTGACTTTTTTTGCTGCACTTGTTCACAAATTAAGCATAAATTAATTTAAAAAATTTAAAATTTTGATTTTTTATTTTTTGGATATTTTGGGAATTTTTTATTTTTTACAACTAGAAAAAAAATATTTTTTTAGTTTAAAATTTTAAAAAAATTATAAATTTACAGATCTGTTGTTTACTAGATATTGCTAGACTTTATTTTATTTTTATTTTTTAAATAAAAAACATTTAATAATATAATTTAAAAATTCAAAAATAAAAAATTTATGTTTTAAAATTTTTTTATTTTTTTAAAAATATTTTTTATTTTTTATTCATTGGATAATGCTATACCCAGATAGTTGACCTTTTTTTGCTGCACTTGTTCACAAATTAAGCATAAATTAATTTAAAAAATTTAAAATTTTAATTTTTTTATTTTTTGGATATTTTTTGAATTTTATAATGTTTTTCAATTAGAAAAAAAATATTTTTTTAGTTTAAAATTAAAAAAATTAATTTACAGATCCGTTGTTTATTAGATATTGCTAGACTTTATTTTATTTTTATTATTTAAATAAAAAACATTTAATAATATAATTTAAAAGTTGAAAAATAAAAATTTAGTTTTTTAAAATTTTTTATTTTTTGAAAAATATTTTTTACTTTTTATTCACCGGATAATGCTACACCTAGAAAATTGACTTTTTTTGCTGCACTTGTTCACAAATTAAGCATAAATTAATTTAAAAAATTTAAAATTTTGATTTTTTATTTTTTGGATATTTTTGGAATTTTTTATTATTTTAAAATTACCAAGAAATATTTTTTAGTGTAAAAATTAAAAAAATAATAAATTTACAGATCTGTTGTTTACTATATATTGCTGGACTTTATTTTATTTTTATTATTTAAAGATAAAACACTTAATAATATAATTTAAAAATTCAAAAATAAAAAATTTAGTTTTTTAAAATTTTTTATTTTTTTAAAAATATTTTTTATTTTTTGGATATTTTGGGAATTTTTTATTTTTTACAACTAGAAAAAAAATATTTTTTAGTTTAAAATTTAAAAAATATTATAAATTTACAGATCTATTATTTACTAGATATTGCTGGACTTTATTTTTTATTATTTAAATAAAAATATTTAATAATATAATTTAAAAGTTCAAAAATAAAAAATTTAGTTTCTTAAAATTTTTTATTTTTAGAAAAATATTTTTTAATTTTTTATTCTCCAGATAGTGCTACACCCAGACAGTTGACTTTTTTTTGCTGCACTTGTTCACAAATTAAGCATAAATTAATTTAAAAAATTTAAAATTTTGATTTTTTATTTTTTGGATATTTTGGGAATTTTTTATTTTTTACAACTGGAAAAAAAATATTTTTTTAGTTTAAAATTTTAAAAAAATTATAAATTTACAGATCTGTTGTTTACTAGATGTTGCTAGACTTTATATTTTTCTTTTTTAAATAAAAAACATTTAATAATATAATTTAAAAATTCAAAAATAAAAAATTTATGTTTTAAAAATTTTTTTATTTTTTTAAAAATATTTTTTATTTTTTTAAAAATATTTTTTATTTTTTATTCATTGGATAATGCTATACCCAGATAGTTGACCTTTTTTGCTGCACTTGTTCACAAATTAAGCATACATTAATTTAAAAAATTTAAAATTTTAATTTTTTTATTTTTTGGATATTTTTTGAATTTTATAATGTTTTTCAATTAGAAAAAATATTTTTTTTAGTTTAAAATTAAAAAAATTAATTTACAAATCCGTTGTTTATTAGATATTGCTAGACTTTATTTTATTTTTATTATTTAAATAAAAAACATTTAATAATATAATTTAAAAGTTCAAAAATAAAAAATTTAGTTTCTTAAAATTTTTTATTTTTAGACAAATATTTTTTAATTTTTTATTCACCGGATAGTGCTACGCCCAAACAGTTAACTTTTTTTTGCTGCACTTGTTCACAAAATAAGCATAAATTAATTTAAAAAATTTAAAATTTTGATTTTTTATTTTTTGGATATTTTTGGAATTTTTTATTATTTTAAAATTAGCAAAAAATAATTTTTAGTGTAAAAATTAAAAAAAATAAATTTACAGATCTGTTGTTTACTAGATATTGGTGGACTTTATTTTATTTTTATTATATAAAGATAAAACACTTAATAATATAATTTAAAAATTCAAAAATAAAAAATTTAGTTTTTAAAATTTTTTATTTTTTTGAAAATATTTTTTATTTTTTGGATATTTTGGGAATTTTTTATTTTTTACAACTACAAAAAAAATATTTTTTTAGTTTAAAATTTAAAAAAATTATAAATTTATAGATCTGTTGTTTACTAGATATTGCTGGACTTTATTTTTTTTATTATCTTTTTGTCTCTCATCCATCCCCATTGTGTTTGATGGTACCACGTTCTGAATCTCCATTGATCAAATTGAGGAACACTTTCTTCGTTCATTGGTTCTTTTCCTTTCCTCCGTTTAGTTCTTGAAGAAGAAGCCATACTTAGTCTTTTTGAGGTTATGGTTGTATGTGGAGGGGAGTTAAGGTCTCGGTATATTTTTGGAGGAAGAGAATTGTGAAGTTAAGAAAATATGATGAGTAATGATGAAGAGAATGGAGGTTGGGTAGTGTGTATGCAAGGAGTGTATACTCCTTCGGTTGTGTGCATGGCTAGGTGGTGTCTAGTGATTATTTATATAAACAATGAAGGGCTAGGATGCAAGTGGATATCTTGTAAATCAAAGGTGTGCATGCAAAGTTGAATGAGGACAAAGCTTGCCTCTTCAAGTACTTTCAACGTACTTTTCCCAGGATGTGCAGCACCACCTCTTGAAGCATGTGATACATTCTTGTCCTCATGTTGTGTCCTTCCTTATCTTGTCCCTTTCATTGAATATTCTCTTGACCACCTAACCATCACTACAAGACAACAAGAATAACTATATTTAAATAAGGCAAGAGAAAGAGAAAAGAAAATAAATGTAAACTATCATTCCTTATGCTGAATCAACCGTGATTTCTTCATGGATTGCCACGGGTGACACCAAACTTAATGTTTGGTTCCATGGCTTAATGTATTACTTCTTTAAACCATTTTTCTTGTGAAACTCCTACTTTGTTTTTGGTTAAATCTTTCATAAGGAATGTTTTATTAGATTGCCTTCTTACTATAATAGTGATTGTTAAACCTCCATGACATTCAAAACTTGAAGGACCATTGACTTTCATGACTTATTCTTGTAAATTATTTAGTGTAACCCGTGGGTACACCAAACTTAGAATTCAATCATATACCATCCAAAGTCATGAATAATTGTCAAGTTTGTCCTCAAGAATTTGAAATCATATTGATGTAACAATTATTATGTAAATTGAAATATCAAAGACAGGAAAATTAAATCATGGGTTGCCTCCCATGGAGCGCTCGTTTAATGTCACTAGCTTGACATTGAACCCTTCTTTTATGGTGGTTGATAATTGTAGTGCCTCAGCTTGTCCCCTCTGACTGTAAGTCTTCTCTGTGTGCCACTATGCTCAATCTCAATATGTTCAAGAGAAAGTACTTTGTTCACTGTGTAGAACTCTTGTGCTTCTTGCTGTTGGTATACTAATTGCACCTTGTCATCTTTGGAGAATCCTTCAGTTGGGACTTTTTTATTCCTCCACCCTTTGTGAGCCTTTTTCTTGTTTTTCTTCCTTTTTCTTGTCAACCTTTCTTCCTTGACAGCAGCCTTGGTTATGGTACCTTCCTTGTTGTTTATCATCCTGATTCCTTTTTGAATTCCTTCTCCTCTTTGCACATGCCCATTCTTCTGCTCCCCTGTATTGTTGGTTGCTTGCTTTGGCAAACAGTCACTGACTACCTTGCTTCCCTCTTCACTAATTTGTGGTTCTGGAAACACTTTCAGGATAATGATTTCCTCATGCATCCTAAGAGTTAATTCTCCTTGCTCTACGTCTATGATAGCCCTAGCAGTGGCCAAGAAAGGTCTCCCAAGTATGATGGAATCACTTTCATCCGTATCTGAATCTAAAACCACAAAATCTGCAGGATATATGAATTTTTCCACCTTGACTAGAAGGTTTTCAATCACACCCTTGGGATGTACTATTGATTGATCCACCAATTCTAATGACATCTGTATTGGTTTCACCTTCTCTATGCCAAGCTTTTTCACTAAAGAGGATGGAATCAGATTTATGCTTGCTCCTAAATCACACATCCCCTTGTTGCTAAATAGGCTTCCAATGGTGCAAGGTAAGAAGAAACTCCCTGGATCTTCCAACTTGGGAGGGAGTCCTTTTCTGATGAGTGCACTGCATTCTTCAGTGAGAAGTACAGTCTCCTTCTCCAGCCAGCTTCTTTTCTTGTTGATGAGTTCCTTCAAGAACTTGGCATATAAGGGCATCTGTTCCAATGCCTCAGCCAGGGGAATGTTGATTTCCAACTTCTTGAAAGTTTCCAGGAATTTGCGGAAATGTTGGTATTTGGTTTCTTTGTTGAACCTCTGTGGATATGGCAGTGGAGGGTTGAGGTCCTTCTCCTTTTTCTATTGTCCTTGAATTGCTTCTTCTTCTCTCTTTTGTGTGTTAATTGACTGGTCTTCTTCTCCTTTGGGATTCTCTGTGTTCTTGTTTGGCACCATGTCTTGATCATTGGCTTCCTCTACAACTATTGGCTTTTTGCTGCTCTCCACCTGTTTCTTTGTAGTGTCATTGTTGCTCCCCAATATTCTCCCACTCCTTAGCTGTATCGCCTTACATTCTTCCTTAGGATTTGGAATTGTGTCACTTGGCAGGGAACTTGATGGCCTCTCTGTTGCAAAGTGTTTAGAGAGCTGGCCTATTTGTCTTTCCATGTTCTTGATGGAGGCTTCTTGATTTTTGGCCGTCATTTCTTGATGTTTCTACAGCTTGTCTATTAAGGTTTCCAGGTTAGTGATTCTTTGAGATTCAGGAGGTGCTTGTGGTTGGTTGTGAGGTGTGGGTGATTGATGGTAAGTGTTTTGGTTGATGGATTGGTTATGGGTTGGATAATGGTTGGAATTGGGGTAGGTGTTTTGTGGTTTTCTGAATGAATTTTGGTTGTTGTTCTGCTGGTTGTTCCTCGGGTTATTTTGTGTTGTGTTTCTTTGCCATGATTGTTGGTTATGGTTATGGTTATCTCCCCATCTAAGGTTGGGGTGGTTCTTCCAGGAAGGGTTGTAAGTCTCACCATAAACTTCATTCTGTCCAGGATTTTGGTTATGCATGTATTGCACTTGCTCCTGTTGTTGCTCTTCTTGACTTTCTTCATTCTGCCCCCATACAGTTGATGGCTGGCTTGTGTTCACAGCTACTACTTGAAGGCTGTCAATTCTTTTGGCCATTTGTTCAAACTGTTTTTGCATTTGTTGTTGCATCATCTTGTTTTGAGCCAAGATGGAATCCACTCCTTCCAGTTCTAGTACCCCCTTTCTCTGTGATGGTTGGCGGGTTCTTTGATGAGCAAAGAAGTATTGGTTGTTGGCCACCATGTCCACAAGATTCTGGGCTTCTTCAGCAGTTTTCATCAGTTGCAATGAGCCTCCAGCAGAGTGATCTAATGCCTCTTGAGATTTCAATGTCAGGCCTTCATAGAAATTCTGCAGCACATCCCATTCATTGAACATCTCTGGGGGACATTTTCTGATCAAGGCTTTGTATCTTTCCCATGCTTCATATAAGGATTCAGCATCTAATTGGGTGAATGTCTGCACCTCAGTTTTCAGCCTAATGATCCTTTGGGGTAGGTAGAATTTGGCTAAAAATTTAGTCACCAAATCGTCCCAACTAGTGATGCTTCCTTTGGGAAAAGTTTCAAGCCATTGTGCAGCCTTATCCCTTAATGAGAATGGGAATAGCAGGAGCTTGTATGTTTCAGGATTCACACCATTGGATTTGACAGTGTCACAAATCCTTAGGAATGTGGATAGATGCTGATTAGGATCTTCCAATGGGCTTCCTCCATAGGAACAATTGTTCTGGACAAGTGTAATGAGTTGTGGTTTTAGCTCGAAGTTGTTTGCATTGACATTAGGAGTGAGGATGCTACTCCCACAATGTCCTGGATTTGCAAAAGTGTATGAGGCTAGGACTCTTCTTTGAGGGGGTTATTGTTGTTGTTGTTAGCTGCTCCCCCTGTTGCATTCATATTTGAGTGATTCCCTTCCATTTCGTGATATTCTTCTTCCTCAGATTCTTCTTCTCCAACAATGCCTTTCCCTCTTTCAGCTCGTCTTATTCTTCTGAGAGTCCTCTGATCAGATTCAGATAGAATAGGAATAGCTCTCCCTGTACCTGTCATACAAACAGGGCAGGAGAAACACACAACCAGTGATACTTCACTCTATTGCTAGAATGAAGTTTGAGTTAGCTTAAACAAAAATTCAAACAGTTAGTGGGTTAGTCAAAATTAAAGAAAGAGTGCTTGATCTAAACTGCCACCTCACGTAATCATTGTCAATCTAATCAATCCCCGGCAACGGCGCCAAAAACTTGATGTGCGAAAAACGATTCGACACAAAACTCACCGGCAAGTGTACCGGGTCGCATCAAGTAATAATAACTCACATGAGTGAGGTCGATCCCACAGGGATTGAAGGATTGAGCAACTTTAGTTTAGTGGTTGAATTAGTCAAGCAATTAAGTGTTGATTGTGTGAATTGGTGTTAACAGGAATTTAAATTGCAGAAAGTAAAGGGAATGGGTGAATTGCATGAAATTAAAGAGAACTGAAATTTAAAGTGCTGAATCTTAAAGAACAAGAAATGTAAATTGCAGAAACTTAAAGTGCAAGAAATGTAAATGACTTGAATTGTAAATGGGTCAGGGATGTGGGATTGCAGAAATTAAACAAGGAAATTAAAATAGAACCAAATAGATCTCAGGACCCAAGAGACTAGATAATCAATTCTAGATCTCAAATGCCTTCCTAGATCAAAGCCAGAGAACAATTGCAAGAGAAATTTAAAATCAAACAGAAGAAGAATTAAAATTCAGATCTCAATTTCTCAAAAGTGCAGTAAATGAAACAGAGAGATCTCAGGGTGGAATTGAAACAGAATTTCTTCAATTTTCCAACACCCAAGATTCAAACAAGACTTTACAAGAAAGTAAACAAGAAAACCAGAGGAAGAGAATTCAATTCTCCTCCCAGAAACTCTCTCAATTATCAAGTACTCTCCCAAAAGTTCCTTAGCACAAATTCCAAAATCAAAAGCTCCCTAAAACTTTAAATTCTAAGCAATTTATACACTTTCTTCTAATGATCTTCAAGCCTTGAATTGGGCCTTGGCCTTGATGGAATTGGGTTGCTAGTTGCCTCCGTTGATTGCTCTAAGTGTTGGGAAGAAAACCACTTGTGAACCGGCCATGCAAGTTTCACGTTTGAGCCAACGTTTGAGGGCAAACATTGACTCAAACGTTGCTGAGTGAATGATGCAGCAGAGGCCGTTGCTGTCATCCACGTTTGGCTCAACGTTTGAGGTCAAACATGAGCTCAAACGTGGATCCCCTATGCTTGCTTTTTGGCCAACGTTTGGCCCAACGTTTGAGGTCAAACGTTGGCGCAAACGTTGCTCAATTAACTCATCAATCAGGGGTGCTCTTCCATGCTCTTATTCATCAAAATGTCGCCAACGTTTGACCCAACGTTTGAGGTCAAACGTTGGCTCAAACGTTGGTTTAGCCCAGGACCCTTTTCTTCATTATTGGCGCCAACGTTTGCCTCAACGTTTGAGGTCAAACGTTGGCGCAAACTTCATCCTCCCAGGGCTTCAAATTTTCTTCTTGTGGTGCCAACGTTTGCCTCAAAGTTTGAGGTCAAACGTTGGCTCCAACGTTGGCCTCCATGAGCATTTCTCTCGGCCAACGTTTGCCTCAAAGTTTGAGGTCAAACGTTGGCCCCAACGTTGGTCTCCAGGGTTTCTTTTCTTCAGCCAACGTTTGCCTCAAAGCTTGAGGTCAAACGTTGGCTCCAACGTTGCCTCCCAGGGGCTTCTTTTTGAGCTTCCTGCACCCTCCTTCCAAGCCTTGTTTCACCTATCATCAATCAATCAAAATCATCAAAGCTATGCTTCAAATCATGAGAATATTTACCTTCTAAAATGTACGACAATTATAACACAATATCTCATGAAAAGGCATCATTTTATACATGATTGATCGAGTCAAAGATAACATGAATTTCAACCCTATTGGCTTACTTATGGTTTAAGAAAGTGTATAAAACTAATTAAAAACAACGAAAAAGACTAGTAAAACTAGGCTAAGATGACTTGTCATCATTCTGCAATTTATATTACTTGCACTTTAAGATTCAGCTTCTTTACTTCCTGTTCTCTTTAATTTACTGCAATTTTCCTTCTCCCTTTTAAACTTCATGCAATTTAGCTTCTATCGGATACAAATCACTCAAATCAACTCTTGTTCGCTTGACTAAATCAACCACTAAACTAAAATTGATCAATCCTTCAATCCCTGTGGGATCGACCTCACTCCCGTGAGTTTTATTACTTGATGCGACCCGGTACACTTGCCGGTGAATTTTATGTCGGATCATTTTCCGCACATCAATTTACAGATCTATTGTTTACTAGATATTGCTGGACTTTATTTTGTTTTTATTATTTAAAGATAAAATATTTAATAATATAATTTAAAAATTCAAAAATAAAAAATTTAGTTTTTTAAAATTTTTTATTTTTTGAAAAATATTTTTCATTTTTTTATTCACCGGATAACTCTACACCCAGACAGTTGACTTTTTTTGCTGCACTTGTTCACAAATTAAGAATAAATTAATTTAAAAAATTTAAAATTTTAATTTTTTATTTTTTGGATATTTTTGAAATTTTTTTATTTTTTTACAATTAGCAAAAAATATTTTTTAGTGTAAAAATTTAAAAATAATAAATTTATAGATCTATTGTTTACTAGATATTGCTGGACTTTATTTTGTTTTTATTATTTAAATAAAAAAATTTAATAATATTATTTAAAAGTTCAAAAATAAAAAAAATTAGTTTTTTAAAATTTTTTATTTTTTGAAAAATATTTTTCATTTTTTTATTCACCGGATAACTTTACACCCAGACAGTTGACTTTTTTTTACTGCACTTGTTCACAAATTAAGCATAAATTAATGTAAAAATTTTAAAATTTTACTTTTTTATTTATTGGATATTTTTGGAATTTTTTATTTTTTTACAATTACAAAAAATATTTTTTAGTGTAAAAATTAAAAAAATAATAAATTTACAGATATGTTGTTTACTAGATATTGCTCGACTTTATTTTATTTTTATTATTTAAAGATAAAACACTTAATAATATAATTTAAAAATTCAAAAATAAAAAATTTTGTTTTTTAAAATTTTTATTTTTTTAAAAATATTTTTTATTTTTTTATTCACCGAATAATGCTACACACAGGCAGTTGACTTTTTTTTGCTGCACTTATTCACAAATTAAGAATAAATTAATTTAAAATTTTAAAATTTCATTTTTTTTATTTTTTGTATATTTTTGGAATTTTTTATTTTTTACAACTCGAAAAAAAATCTTTTTAGCATAAAATTTAAAAGAAATAATAAA